>NW_023637615.1:522631-786430 GCF_015220235.1 Choloepus didactylus
CCAAACTTTCCAAAAAGAATTGACACCGATCTTACTTAAACTCTTTCAAAACATTGAGAAAATGGAACACTACCTAACTCATTTTATGAAGCTAACATCATCTGGTACCAAAACCAGCAAAGATGCTACCAAAAAGGAAAACTATCGGCCAATCTCCCTAATGAATATAGATGCAAAAATCCTCAACAAAATACTTGCAAATCGAATCCAAAGACACATTAAAAAAATCAGACACCATGACCAAGTGGGGTTCATTCTAGGCATGCACGGATGGTACAACATAAGAAAATCAATCAATGTATTACAATATATTAACAAATCAAAAGGGAAAAATCAAATGATCATCTCAAGAGATGCTGAAAAAAGCATTCGACAAAATCCAACTCCCTTTTGATAAAGACACTTCAAAAGGTAGGAATTGAAGGAAACTTCCTCAATATTATAAAGGGCATACATGAAAAACCCACAGCCAGCATAGTACTCAATGGTGAGCGGCTGAAAGCCTTCCCCCTAAGATCAGGAACAAGACAAGGATGCCCACCATCACCACTGTTATTCAACATTGTGCTGGAAGTGCTAGCCAGGACAATCCAGCAAGACAAAGAAATAAAAGGCATCCAAATTGGAAAAGAAGAAATAAAACTGTCATTGTTTTCAGACGATCTGATCTTATATCTGGAAAACACCAAGATATCAACAATACAGCTACTAGAGCTAATAAACAAATTTAGCAAAGTAGTGGGATACAAGATAAATGCACATAAGTCAGCAATGTTTCTATATGCTAGAAATGAACAAACTGAAGGGACACTCAAGAAAAAGATACCATTTTCAATAGCAACTAAAAAATCAAACACCTAGGAATAAACTTAACCAAAGATGTAAAAGACCTATACAAAAAAAACTACATAACTCTATTAAAAGAAATAGAAGGGGACGTTAAAAGATGGAAAAATATTCCATGTTCATGGATAGGAAGGCTAAATGTCATTAAGATGTCAATTCTATCCAAACTCATCTACAGATTCAATGCAATCCCTGTCAAAATTCCAACAACCTACTTTGCAGACTTGGAAAAGCTAGTTATCAAATTTATTTGGAAAGAGAAGATGCCTTGAATTGCTAAAGACACTCTAAAAAAGAAAAACAAGGTGGGAGGACTTACTCTCCCTGACTTTGAAGATTGTTATAAAGCCACAGTTGTCAAAACAGCATGGTACTGGCACAAAGATAGACATATAGATCAATGGAATCAATTTGAGTATTCAGAGATGGACCCCAGATCTATGGCCGACTGATCTTTGATAAGGTACCCAAAGTCACTGTAATGGGTCATAATGGTCTTTTCAACAAATGGGGCTGGGAGAGTTGGATATCCATATCCAAAAGAATGAAAGAGGACCCCTATCTCACACCCTACACAAAAATTAACTCAAAATGGACAAAAGATCTCAATATAAAAGAAAGCACCATAAAACTGCTAGAAGATAATGTAGGAAAACATCTTCAAGACCTTGTATTAGGTGGCAACTTCCTAGACTTTACACCCAAAGCACAAGCAGCAAAAGGAAAAATAGATAAATGGGAACTCCTCAAGCTTAGAAGTTTCTGTACCTCAAAGGAATTTGTCAAAAAGGTAAAGAGGCAGCCAACTCAATGGGAAAAAATTTTTGGAAACCATGCATCTGACAAAAGGCTGATATCTTACATGTATAAAGAAATCCTACAACTCAATGATGATAGTACAGACAGCCCAATTATAAAATGGGCAAAAGATATGAAAAGACAGTTCTCTGAGGAGGAAATACAAATGGCCAAGAAACACATGAAAAAATGTTCAGCTTCACAAGCTATTAGAGAGATGCAAATTAAGACCATAATAAGATACCAACTCACTCCGATTAGAATGGCTGCCATTAAACAAAGAGGAAACTACAAATTCTGGAGGGGATGTGGAGAAATTGGAACTCTTATTCATTGTTGTTGGGACTGTATAGTGTGTCAGCAACACTGAAAGTCAATCTGGCCGTTCCTTAGAAAACTAGATCTAGAGATACCCTTCGATCCAGCAATTGCACTTCTTGGTATATACCCAGAAGATTGGAAAGCAGTGACACGAACAGATATCTACACACCAATGTTCATAGCAGCATTATTCACAGTTGCCAAGAGATGAAAACAACCCAAATTTCCTTCAACAGATGAGTGGATAAATAAAATGTGGTATATACACTTGATGGAATACTACAAGGCAGAAAGAAGGAATGATGTCATGAAACATATGACAACATGGATGAACCTTGAAGACATAATGCTGAGTGAAATAAGCCAGGCACAAAAAGAAATATTATATGCTACCACTAATGTGAACTTTGAAAAATGTAAAACAAATGGTTTATAATGTAGAATGTAGGGGAACTATCAATAGAGAGCAATTAAGTAAGGGGGAACAATAATCCAAGAATAACAGATAAGCTATCATGGGTTAATTTAAGATTCTGGGAAGGCCCAGGAATGACTATGGTCTGTTAATTTCTGATGGGTATAGTAGGACCAACTTCACAGAAATGTTGCTATATCAGGTTACTTTCTTGGGGTAGAGTAGGAACACATTGGATGTAATGTAGTTATCTTAGGTTAGTTGTCTTTTTCTTACTCCCTTGTTATGGTCTCTTTGAAATGTTCTTTTATTGTATTTTTTTTAATTTTCTTAATTTTTTTTTATTTTTCATAAAGTTGATTTAGAAAAAAAAGTTTAAGAGAAAAGGACAAAGAAAAAAATATGCAGAGCCCCCTGAGGAGCTGGTGGAGAATGCAGAGATACTGGCCTGCCCTACCTCAATGGTTGCTAACGTGCCCACAGACATAGGGGACTGGTGGTTTGATGGATTGAGCCCTTTACCATAGGATTTGCCCTTGGGAAGACTGTTGCTGCAAAGGAGAGGCTTGGCCTCCCTATAATTGTGTCTAAGAGCCTCCTCCTGAATGCCTCTTTGTTGCTCATTTGTGGCCCTGTCTCTCTAGCTAAGCCAACTTGAAAGGTGAAATCACTACCCTCCCCCTTACATGGGATCAGACACCCAGGGGAGTGAATCTCCTTGGCAACATGGAATATGACTCCCAGGGAGGAATGTAGACCTGGCATCACGGAATGGAGACCATCTTCTTGACAAAAAGGGGGATGTGAAAGGAAATGAAATAAGCTTCAGTGGCAGAGAGATTCCAAAAGAAGCTGAGAGTTCACTCTGGCGGGCACTCTTATGCACAGTATAGGCTGCCCTCTTTAGGTTCTAATGATTTGGGGTAGCTGGTGGTAGATATCTGAAACTATCAATCTACAACCCAGAAGCAATGAATCTTGAAGACAATTATATAAAAATGTGGCTTATGAGGGGAGACAGTGGGATTGGGGGGAGGGCATAGGCATCACACTCCCATTTGTCTAGTTTGTTGATGGAAGAGTGGGAAGGTGGGGGAAGGAAACAAACAGACAATGGCGCCCAGTGTTCTTTTTTACTTTAATTATTATTCTGGTTATTTTTGTATGTGTGGTAATGAGGGTGTTGGGGATTGATTTTGGTGATGAATGTACAACTATGTAATGGTACTGTGAACATTCAAATGTATGATTTGTTTTGTATGACTGTGTGGTATGTGAATATATCTCAGTAAAATGAATATTAAAAAACTGTTACTGTCACAAAAACAAATTTCCTTGTAAGTTACATTGTTTTACTCTAATGTCTTTCTAAAAGTGCTTGCAATTAGCTACAAGTCAAAGCTTCATCTTCAACAACAGCAATGAAGCACTTTTAAAAGAAACAAGGCAAGTATATAAATTATGTTCTACCCATTATCTAACATAGCCCTAGTAAAAACGTAAAGAAAAATTAGACCTCTATTTTAATTAAAGTGCTTGCATGTTTAAACCAAGCTCCTAGTACTGTGCCTGCATGCTCTCTCCCCATCAGAGTTATTGGTAAGACCCATTTCTGTGGTCCCTAAAACTATGAGTGTCAACCACATCACATGGACATGCTCCAGAAGTAAATGGACACATGCTGTTACTGCAAACATCTTTTACTACAAACACCTTTGTCTCTGCCTACCAAAAAAGATTTGATCACTTTGGCTTTTCAGTGGACACTGCCTCCCCACTGGTTCTGCTGCATAGTGCCAGAGGATGCTGTAAAACAGCCCAATGGAACCCTGGAGACCACTACCCTTTTTCCCAGAGGACCAAAGATGCTGTGCTACAACTGCACATAGAAGATACCTCCCAGAGCTGTAACTGCCAGTGTGACGTAGTTGAAACCTAAAAACATAATTAACACTAAGGTCTGCTCCTATGAGGAGACAGCATGTATGGTATTGTAAACGTAACACCTAATGCAGCTCAGGAAAACTTGAGCATTCATTAGCATTCAGTGCTACACATATATACCAAATAAATATAACAATGTCTCTTCAATATTAAATCATATGCAAAATAATAACAATGTTAAACTTATAGTAAATTAAATGCATTTTCTAAATGGCTAATGAATTTACCATGAAATAAAAAATAGCCTTTATTGCCATAGTTTTTGTTCTGCTTGCCACTTGTTTGTCTTGTTGTTGCCTGTATTGTATCTGTAAGTTTATGTCCAGAGCATCTTCCAGATTAATATAAGAACCTATTCAACCTTGCTCAGCAAAAAGCAGTTACAAGGAAAACCTCCACCCACTTTCCCTTTTATAAAAGATGCTCATAAGATACCATTTCTTAAAAATAAGAAAATGTCTAATAAAAAGAAGGGAATTAATTGCTAAGTCTGAGTAAGTAAATATTCAACAAAACTTTCAAATTTTCTTTCATTCTTCTCTATGCAACACTCAATAAAACTTTCTCTCAAAATTTCTTTTCTTTTCTACACCTCTACAAGCTATTTTACTCTCCCTTATGGGGCCAGTAATTATCCTTATATTAATTTTCCCTTTTGCTCCTTGCCTCTTACAATGTCTAATTAAATTTATCAATAGGTCAATAGCAGCCATAACCAACCAGCAAAACTCCAAAAATATACTACTGCTACAATGAAAAATTGAAAATCTGCTCCTGCTACAACAAAAGCCTCACTACCAGCCAGTTCCAGCAGAAGATATCCAAACATCAATCTAATAATGCTAAAACTTAGTTCAAAGCAACCCTTCCCCAACTCTGTCCTTGCCCAGCTGGAAGTAGCTAAGAGACGTGTGTGATGTTCCTACTCCCTACAAAGGTTGGTTTGAGCTAAGTTAAAGTGTTAACCCAAAACTCAATGCAAACTCATACCAATTTTTTTTATTAAAAATAAAAGGCAGGAATATCAGACCCCAGAAAAAAGGGTCTAACATATAGAAGGAATGTCTGATCCAGGGGGCCTGCTGCTTATCTCACAGAAAATAGGTGCTCCATATACTAAAGAATGAAGGCTGTTCAAGGCTGTTCCAGCCACAGTGGTGCCCCAACCCCAGAAGGTGGGTGAAAGCAAGGTCAGATATGTCCATAAGATGAACAATTGAAAATTCCTGCTCTCCCTAGATAGATAATGCAGCTGCTTTTCTAAGAAGAATAATGTGCCAGAAACCTAATAACCTATCAGCCTAGAAATTGATAGGCACTCACTTAATCAAGGCACAGGATGCACTCATCAGGTACCCTTCTCCCCTGACACCCTCCCATCCCAATGTGGGTTTTTCCTTTAAAAAATGCTGTTTTCAGATAGAGAGCTGCAGCCATTTTTCCTTCTTTCTTTTCACTTTCTCCCACCTGCTTTCTTCTGCTTTCTTCCTCTAATAAACCTTAAACTCTCTACTTAAACCATGACTCACTGCATTGTGTGGATTCCTGAATGACTCTAACCTAGCAAAGTATAGCATCACATCCAGGTTGGAACTGGGTTTCACTGTGGTAATACCACTACAGCCTTTCCCACAACCCTCCCTTCCTGTTGAATGTACTTCTTGTAGAAAAAAAGAGAAAAAGAACAGTTGAGTATAATGGGATTGACATTCCTCAGATGTACCTTAATCAGGTGACTGTCTGGTCCCCTTTCCCATCTAAGGTAATTATTTCCCAATACATACTGAACTGCCATGCTTCCCTTCTGCAGGAACACAGTATTTAGTGTCCAAAGAAATGGGGGTACCATTGGGTAAATTTTACTTCCTGATCAACTTTGTCCATTTGTTTTAGTTTTCCATTCCAATATTCTATTGCTGTGTTTCCTCTGTGTTGATAGGAAGCATGAGAAGTCTGTCTCATAACTTGGAAGTGTGCCCATTACTTGGCCATGTGTGCTGTAAATAAGGTACCTTGATATGAAAGGAGATTGGTTGGCTATATGAACACATGACAAAGCTGTATCTATAATGTTGCAATGGTGTGTTGATACATGGGAATTGCTGTCTCTTATCTGGAATATGTGTCTAAGGCAGTGAGACACCACTAGAACCTGTGCCTAAGTGACAGGTGTCCCATGTGATTGAGCTGCAGCATTATGTAGGTCATAAGCCCTGGTTGATGTAGCCTAGCTACCATTTTGGTTTCATTGGCAGAAGCCACACAACTAGGCTGCATCTTGGGCTTCTTCTTGCTCTCATGTGCTTTGGCTAACTCTTACTACTGAGGTGGACTTCTGTGTCCCATTCCGGGGTGGATCAAGCAGGCAGTCATTGCAACCTGTTGAATACATGCTTGATCAGCATGGGAATCCCACTCATGTTCCATTTAGACGGGCTTTTGTCTTGGACATCTACATGAGTGATGAATAGGTCTCCCTCCCAGCTAGGAAGATGATGCCACAACTCCTGTCCTCAAATGAGGGATACTTTAATAGTCTAATTATTGATTTGTCAGTCACAAGACCATATGGGTAAATCCAATTTACAATGGTCCATGGGTCTGTAATTATGTAGCAGGAAGCTGTGGTTGAAGTGGCCTGCACAATGATTACCACTGCATGGAATTTTGCTCTTTGGCCAGAAGGCCCTCATCCACTCTTAGTCAGTAGGTTGTTGTCCTTGGAATGGATGACAGCAGCAGATTTGTAGATCCATCATTGAACCAAGTCATGCTGATTAGCTGGGACATTTTCAAACAAGGGCCAGACTTGACCAAGAGAGGGGCAGAAGGAACCCCAATGGGCCATTCACCCCCTTTAGGCAAATCAGCTATTTTTCATGGAGTTTACTGACTTCCTGAGATCCCAGGCAGGTTAGGTCTTTGATATGAGCTTTCTATTTAATGATGGAGATTTGCTGAATCTGTCCAGCTTTGTTAGTAGGATTAGTGAGTACCCAAGTGAACATGGGCAGCTCTGATCTTAAAGTCAGGTTTGGTGCTCAGGGCCAAGGGTGGCACTTCAGCACTTAATCTATGGCAATCTATTGTCTGACCTTCAGGCTCCTGAAATCTTTTATTCTGGCCAAGACTGGGTTGTTAAACTATGATGGGGTAGCTTTTAACACTTCTGCCTGAATTGAGTCATGAATCAACAAAGTAATGTCATTTTCCCCACCAGGGAGATGGTATTGCTTTTGTTGAACAAACAGCTTGGCTATGGCACATTTGTGGTGTTCTGGAGTTGATATACCCCATGGTTTGGGCTGGAAATTCTCATAAAGAGAGGTTGAAACCACTCAGTTGATGCTGGTATTTGCAGCCACAGGTAGCTAATTGTTGACACCTATAATGCACTAGAGAAGGAAATGTGATCACTGGTGCATAAAAATGTCCCAGAGGGCCCCACCCATAAGCACATTCACAGTATAGTGTTATTGGCCATAATTTCAATTCTTTTTTTTTTTTAAATTTACATGCCACATAAATCCTCCCTCTTTTTCTCTTCTACCCAAAGGTGACCTAGGGCCAAAAATCACTGGAGAGGTCCTGGAAATCTTAGCCCCACCCCTGATCATTCTTCTTAAAGGGGGTCAGATCAGGGTACCGGTGAGGGAGTCATCTCTATCCAATACTTTGGGCTCATAGTCAAAATCTCTTCCTCACTGGGACACAGGGAAGCCTTTCAACTTTGCTTCAAACCACCCTGACTGGGTACAAAGACTTAGAGGGCAGTGATGCAGGATACACAATATTTCTAGCTCTGTGATACCTCTTCCTCATGTTCCCTTATTGTTCATAGGAGTGCCTGAATGCATATCGTAGAGGGAACCCCTTCATCAAATAGTTTTGGTGGAGCTCTTTTTAGGAAACCCATAAATTTCTCCTTTATCACTTGCTTGAGAAACCAAGTCCACATTGCACAGTGAGCAGGCTCTGTTCCTCCTTTGTCTTTCCCAAGTAACACTTTGCATTTCTGTTATGGCACTTTGTTCAGGGCAGCTTCCCCATTCTCAGCTCCTGTACCTCTGAGCCTGGCTTGGTGAGGATAACTGACACTTTCTTGCTATTTCCACTCATAACAGACATTATGGGGGAACTTATCCAACATCTCTGCCACAGTCATCCTGGAAGACAATAATAGGACAGGGGGTCATCCCCTGGGGAATTCCCTGTTCATGATATCTGAGACAGGACCTTCACAACCATGTCCTGCCCTTGGGTAGAGATTTATAATGAAATGTCTATCACCATCAATCTCAGGGCCTTCAGAACTTCATGAATAGTTCTCCATGGGGTTTTCCTTTGTGGGAAATCTCCTTCATTTGGGAAAACCATTCTCATACTCCCAAGAACACAAACAAAAAGCAGTTTGGGGAAACAAGAGGGTGGAGTGCTGAGGTGTGGGTTTCAGGTACTCATCTGGGGAAGTTGGTAGAAAGCCAGGAACTGCATGGACTGGACACTGCAGAGCAATTTGAGGTTGGAGATACTTCATACAACACTCACAAGTGTGTGGAAGAGCTGAGATCAATGAAATCTGTAAGTTCTCAAAGACAGGGTTTGCATGCCTCTCCCTGCCAGGCACAGTCCCATGGGAGGAGGGGCCACCAATGCTGGGAAACAGAGGGAGAACTACAGTTACAGCATTGATTAAAATCTCAGAGTGCTGAACAAAATCTCCAACCATAGATAGACTGAGACCAGACACTGGAGAATGTGGGAGCAGTGAGCCTGGCAGAGAGGAGGCAGAGCTAGCAGAAACAGCAAAAAAATAAATAAATAAATAAAATAAAATAAAAAAATAAAAAATAAAAACAGAGACATTTTGGAGTTTGGGTGAACATAATACAGACAAGAGCTGAGTTCAAACAGAATCAGGCATATATGCAAATCCAGGCAGTGAGGGCTTTAGTCTGAAAAGTGGGTTTCTCTGCTTTCTTGATCATTTCTTAATCACCCTAAATTCCTTGTCTTTCAGCATTTCAATAGCCTATTAGATTTGCAAGGACTGTAAAAAGTCCATACTGAGCCCTTCTTTTCCTTTTTCTGTTTTTTCTTTTTTTCTCTTTCTCTAAAACAATTGTTCCAACAAGCACATTACAGAAAGCCTCAAAGACTTGTAATGTGTGACCAGACAAGAGCATAGGTAAGATAGCTCTGAGAGACAAAGCAATAAGTCTAGTGGGGGAGAAAATTCACAAAATACCATACCTTCCCAAGAAAAGGGGAGCATCACCCAGCTCCAATGGTAGCCATCCTTCTGGGAATGCAGATCCCAGGGCTGGAATTCAGAAACCAGCTTCAGTCAGCCAAACCCATGACAGGATCAGGGTCACTGGGAGAACAAAAGGCTCCACAACTCCTTACACCAGTGGGGGCTGTGGGCTGGTACACACCACTTACTGACAGCATAGGAGAAGCACAAAGTTTATAGGCCCCACAGGAGGGTCTCATTCTCAAGGAAACTCCATACCCTCCTCTTGAGACCTGGGCCTCTCTGGACTGTGAAAACCTGACTGGAGTTGACAGTACATGGGGAGATCACCACACAAGAATGCTACATGGAGGCAAGGAAAGAAACAGAAAAACAAGAGGTGAAAAACTGATCAATTAAACAGAATCTAAGTTAAATGTCTAGAATAAGCTGAACTGAACACCAAGGGTTACAGAACAAAGACAACCAACAAGAAAACCCTACATAAAAGAGTGAAAACAAGCTCCAGAATAAACTAATCAAGAAAGTCAGGTGCCTAGACAGCTTAAGATAATGAGCCTTGCTAGGAAACATGAAAATATGGACCAGCCAAAGGAACAAATAGTTCAACTGAGATACAGGAAGCAATTATTGCTAAACAAATTCAATAACTGAAGGAAGAACTAATTGCAGATATTCAAACAAATCTAAATAAATTCAAAAATCCAGTCAATGAACTGAGGGAAGATATAGCAAAAGAGAGGACGGATATAAGGAGCACACTGGATGACCATAAGGAAGAATTCATAAACTTGGAAAAGCAAATGGCAGAATTTAAGGGATGAAAGGCATAATGGAGGAGATGAAAAAGACAATGGAGGGAACAACAGTAGATTTGAACAGGCAGAAGAAAGGATCAGTGAATTGGAAGACCAGACATCTGAATTCACACACATGAAAGAACAAATGGTGAAAAGAATGGAAAAAGATGAAGAGGGTCTTAGGGAACTGAATGGCAACATGAAATTCACAAATATACATGTTAGGGGTGTCCCAGAGGGAGAAGAGAGAGGGAAATGTGCAGAAAGAATAATAGAAGAAATAATCAGTGAAAATTTCCCAACTATTATGAAAGACAGAAAATTACAGATTCAAGAAGTACAGTGCACCCCAAATAGAATAGACCCCAATAGACCTACACCAAGACACTTACTGATCAGATTGTCCAATGTCAAAGACAAAGAATGAATTCTGAAAGCAGCAAGAGAAAAGCAATCCATCACATACAATGAAAGCTTGATAAGACTATATACAGATTTCTCTGCAGAAACCATGGAGGTGAGAAGACAGTGGTATGACATATTTAAGATACTAAAAGAGAAGAATTGCCAACCAAAACTTCTATATCCAGCAAAACTCTCCTTCCAAAATGAGGGAGAGATTAAAATATTTTCAGACAAACAGACATTGAGAGAGTTTTTGGATAAGAGACTGGGACTACAAGAAATCCTAAAGGTAGTACTACAGGCTGAAAGGAAAACACAGGAGAGAGAGGTTTGGAGTAGAGTGTAAATATGAAGACTATCAGGAACAGTAAAAAGAGATAGAGGAAAACACAAAACATGATGTATAAAATCCAAAAGACAAAATGGTAGAGAAAGTGTTACAGTAATAACACTAAATGTTAATGGATTAAACTCCCCAATAAAAAGACACAGACTGGCAGAATGGATTAAAAAACAGGACCCATCTTTATGCTGTCTACAAGAAACTCACCTTAGACACAAGGACAAAAATAGGCTGAAAGTGAAAGGTTGGAAAAAGATATTTCATGCAAGCAGCAACCAGAGTTCTATCCCAGAATGTATTTTATAACACTGCTGATACCATTCGTCTTTTTCAAATTCAGAAGCATTTTGTTCATGCTTAATTAATTTGGAATGGTCTTATGGGGGAATTTATTTAAGGCACAAAACCTTGTTGCCTATAAAATTTGTTGCACTGCTCCTTTTTGTTTTTGGCTTTTCTTATACTCTGGCTCAGTTTGGGGAGTGTGAGTTTCTATTTTTCTTTATTTAAAGGTGATAACAAAGTTTCTAATCGTTTACATTTTATTTGTATTCCTGATGAGGTCAGGAATCCCCAATGTTTTCATAACACTCCAGGATCATGAACTACTCCAAATGCTCATCTGTTGCCAGTATATATATCAAAAGCTTTTCCTTTAGCCTCATGAGAGACTTTACTTAAATATTTTAACTTAGTTTGCAAGATCATGATGAGGCCAAGAGCTTGTTGACACTCAGTTGCCTCTAATGTGTTGTTTTCTACATAGCCAGCCTGACATTTATGTTTCTGTTTTGAGATAAGTCACATCTACAAATAAGGTCAAGTCCTGTTTAATCAAGGGTTTTTTTGTAAGTCTGGTCCTGGAGAAGAATATTGATAAACACAGAGAAAGTACAACATCACAATCTCGAGGCACAACTTCACTGAAGTGGCAACATGTTTGGGGGTTTAAAGTATTACAGCAGACGATTTGGATATTTCAAGGAGAAAACAATAAAATTTCCTAAGAGGTCAGCCTGATAGTTCACATATGCTGGGGTTTCCTTGAAATTACAAGCTAATGAAGAGCATGTGGCTCTTTTAACCATATAATGAGACCTCCAAATCACCTGATGCCTCAACTAATTTGGCAGCAGAGGCTCTGTCTTCAGACAACTGGGAATGCAGGAGCTTAGAATCCAACTGAAGGTTTCATACATATGGGTCTCTATTGACTCCTGTGTCTTAGAGTGAGGACAATTAAAGCTTGATCTTGATTTTCACAAGTAAACAATGAAATTGTTTAAATGCAATTGGATAAGCTTAAATTTGGTGGTTGCCAGGACTGCATGAAGTCTTTTTTTAAAATTTTTATTGGGATTTTTCAAATACCATACAATTACCCACAGACCCAAAGTGTACAATCATTTGCCCCTGGTACCCTCAAACAGCTGTGCATCCATCACTGCACTTAATTTTTGTTCAATTTTTAGAAACTTTTCATTACTCCAGACAAGAAATAAAGAGAAAGATGAAAAAAGAAAAAAAAGGAAACTCAAATTCTCCCATATCCCTAACCTAACCCCCTCAAATGTTGACTTGTAGTGTTGGTATTGTACATTTGTTACTGTTTATGAAAGAATGTTGAAATACTACTAACTGTAGTATATAGTTTGCAATATGTATATATTTCTTCCCTATATGCCCCTCAATTATTAATTTCTAGTTGTATTGTTATACATTTGTTCTGGTTCATGGAAGAGTTTTCTAATATTTCTACAGTTAATCATGGACATTGTGCACCATAGGATTTAGTTTTATACATTCCCATCTTTTGACCTCCAACTTTCCTTCTGGTGACATATATGACTCTGAGCTTCCCCTTTACACGTAATTCATGCACCATTTGGTACTGTTAGTGATTTTCACATCTTGCTACTGACACCTCTGTTCATTTCCAAACATTTAAGTTCATCCTAGTTGAACATTCTGCTTCCCATTCTTAAGCCTCATCCGATACTTGGTACCTTATATTTCATGTCAATGAGTTTACATATTATAATTAGTTCTTATCAGTGAGACCCTGCAATATTTGTCCTTATGTGTCTGGCTGAATTCACTCAGTATATTGCACTCAAGGTTTTGCCATCAACCCATTTTTTTATTAAGATGATTTTGTTCACACACCATACATTCCATCCTAAGTAAACAATCAATTGTTCTCTCTATGGTCACACATTTATTTGTTCACCACCTTTACCACTACCTATATAAGGGCATCCACATTTCTTCCACAAGGCAGGAGGGAGAGTCAAAGAAGATAGAGAGGCAAAACAAAGAGGAAAGAAAATGACACTTATGAAGTAGCAACAGGAAAAATAACCTTATATCAAAATAAAGAGTGAGACAACACCATCAATGTCAAGTGTGTAACATGCCTCCCTTATCACACCCTCTTATCTGCATTTACCTTGGTACATCATCTTTGTTACATCAAAGGAAGCATAATACAATGACTCTGTTACTTACAGTCTCTAGTTTATGTTGATTGCATCCCTCCCCCAATGCCTCCCCATTTTTAACACCTTGAAAGTTTGACATTTGATTGTTCTCCCTCATAAAAGAACATATTTGCACATTTTATCACAATTGTTGTACACTCTAGATTTCACCAAGTTACACAGTCCCATTCTGTGTAATTTTCTTCTGGTCTCTTTATTCTGGTGTCTCACATGCTTCCAACCTTCCTCTCTCAACTGTATTCATAGTTATCTTTGTTCAGTGTACTTACATTGCTGTGCTACCATCTCCCAAAATTGTTTTCCAAACCATGCACTCCTGTCTTCTCCTATCATGCTGCAGTGCTCCCCTTAGTATTTCCTGTAGGGTGGGTGTATTGTTCACAAAGTCTATCATTGTCTGTTTGTCAGAAAATATTTTGAGCTCTCCCTCATATTTGAAGGACAGCTTTGATGGATATAGGATTCTTGGTTGGTGGTTTTTCTCTTTCAGTATCGTAAATATATCACATCACTTCCTTCTTGCCCCCATGGTTTCTGCTGAGAGATTCGTACATAGTCTTATTAAGCTTCCTTTGTATGTGAAGGATTGCTTTTCTCTTGCTGCTTTCAGGATTCTCTTTGTCTTTGGCATTTGATAATCTGATTATTAAGTGTCTTGGCATAGACCTATTCAGATCTATTCTGTTTGGAGTATGCTGCACTTCTTGGATCTGTAATTTTATGTCTTTCTTAAGAAATGGGAAATTTTCATTGATTATTCCCTCTATTATTCTCTCTGCCCCTTTTCCCTTCTCTTCTCCTTCTGGGTCACCAATCATATATAAGCTCTTTTACTTTGTTTCATTTTTTTTTATTTTTTTATCTTCATTTTATTGAGATATATTCACATACCACGCAGTCATATAAAACAAATCGTACATTCAATTGTTCACGGTACCATTACATAGTTGTACATTCATCACCTAAATCAATCCCTGACACCTTCATTAGCACACACACAAAAATAACAAGAATAGTAATTAAAGCGAGAAAGAGCAATTGAAGTAAAAATGAACACTGGGTACATTTGTGTGTTTGTTTGTTTCCTTCCCCTATTTTTCTACTCATCCATCCATAAACTAGACAAAATTGTGTGTGGTCCTTATGGCTTTCCCAATCCCATTGTTACCTCTTATAAGCTACATTTTTTTACAATTGTCTTTGAGATTCATGGGTTCTGGGTTGTAGTTTGATAGTTTCAGGTATCCACCACCAGCTACCCCAACTCTTCAGAACCTAAAAAGGGTTGTCTAAATTGTGCATAAGAGTGCCCACCAGAGTGAACTCTTGGCTCCTTTTGGAATCTCTCTGCCACTGAAGCTTATTTCATTTCCTTTCACATCCCCCTTTTGGTCAAGAAGATGCTCTCCATCCCACAATGCCAGATCCACATTCCTCCCTGGGAGTCATATTCCACGTTTCCAGGGAGATTCACTCCCCTGGGTGTCTGATCCCACGTAGGGGGGAGGGCAGTGATCTAACCTTTCAAGTTGGCTTAGCTAGAGAGAGAGGGCCACATCTGAGCAATAAAGAGGTACTCGGAAGGAGGCTCTTAGGCACAGTTATAGGGAGGCCTAGCCTCTCCTATGCAGCAACCGTCTTCCCAAGGGTAAAACCTATGGTAGAGGGCCCAACCCATCAAACCACCAGTCCCCTACATCTGTGGTCATGTTAGCAATCATCGAGGTGGGGTAGGCCAACACCCCTGCATTTTCCACAGGCTCCTCAAGGGGGCTCTACATATTTTTTTTTCCTTGTTTTTTTTTTCTTTTTTTAAATCAACTGTATGAAAAAAAATTAAAAAAAGAAACATACAATAAAAGAACATTTCAAAGAGACCATAACAAGGAAGTAAGAAAAAGACAACTAACCTAAGATAACTGCTTTACTTCCAACATGTTCCTACTTTACCCCAAGAAAGTTACCTAATATAGCAACATTTCTGTGAACTTGTTCCTACAATATCCATCAGAAATTAACAGACCATAGTCATTCCTGGGCATCCCCAGAATGTCAAATAGCTTATCTGTTCTTCTTGGATTATTGTTCCCCCTTCCTTAATGGCTCTCTATTGCTAGTTCCCCTACATTCTACCTTATAAACCATTTGTTTTACATTTTTCAAAGTTCACATTATTGGTAGCATATAATATTTCTTTTTGTGCCTGGCTGATTTCACTCAGCATTATGTCTTCAAGGTTCATCTATGTTGTCATGTTTCATGACATCATTCCTTCTTTCTGACTTGTAGTATTCCATCAAGTGTATATACCACATTTTATTTATCCACTCATCTGTTGAAGGACATTTGGGTTGTTTCCATCTCTTGGCAATTGTGAATAATGCTGCTATGAACATTGGCGTGCAGATATCTGTTCATGTCACTGCTTTCCGATCTTCCAGGTATATACCGAGAAGTGCAATCGCTGGATCAAATGATAACTCTGTATCTAGTTTTCTAAGGAACGGCCAGACTGACTTCCAGAGTGGCTGAACCATTATACAGTCCCACCAACAATGAATAAGAGTTCCAATTTCTCCACATCCCCTCCAGCATTTGTAGTTTCCTGTTTGTTTAATGGCAGCCATTCTAACCGGTGTTAGATGGTATCTCATTGTGGTCTTAATTTGCATCTCTCTAATAGCTAGCGAAGCTGAACATATTTTCATGTGTTTCTTGGCCATTTGTATTTCCTCTTCAGAGAACTGTCTTTTCATATCTTTTGCCCATTTTATAATTGGGCTGTCTGTACTATTGTCATTGAGTTGTAGGATTTCTTTACATATGCAAGATATCAGTCTTTTGTCAGATACATGGTTTCCAAAATTTTTTTCCCATTGAGTTGGCTACCTCTTCACCTTTTTGAGAAATTCCTTTCAGGTGCAGAAACTTCTAAGCTTGAGGAGTTCTCATTGATCTATTTTTTCTTTTGTTGCTTGTGCTTTGGGTGTAAAGTCTACGAAGTGGTCGCCTAATACAAGGTCTTGAAGATGTTTTCCTACATTATCTTCGAGGAGTTTTATGGTACTTTCTTTTCTATTGAGATCTTTTGTCCATTTTGAGTTAATTTTTGTGTAGGGTGTGAGGTAGGGGTCCTCTTTCATTCTTTTGGATATGGATATCCAACTCTCCCAGCCCCATTTGTTGAAAAGACCATTATGACTCAGTTCAGTGACTTTGGGGGCCTCATCAAAGATCAGTCGGCCATAGATCTGAGGGTCTATCTCCAAATTCTCAATTCGATTCCATTGATCTGTATGTCTATCTTTGTGCCAGTACCATACTGTTTTGACAACTGTGGCTTTATAATAAGCTTGAAAGTCAGGGAGTGTATGTCTTCCCACTTCGTTTTTCTTTCTTAGAGTGTCTTTAGCAATTCGAGGCATCTTCCCTTTCCAAATAAATTTGATAACTAGCTTTTCCAAGTCTGCAAAGTAGGTTGTTGGAATTTTGATTGGGATTACATTGAATCTGTAGAAGAGTTTGTGTAGAATTGACATCTTAATGACATTTAGCCTTCCTATCCATGAACATGGAATATTTTTTCCATCTTTTATGGTCCCCATCTATTTCTTTTAGTAGAGTTATGTAGTTTTCTTTGTATAGGTCTTTTACATCTTTGGTTAAGTTTATTCCTTGGTACTTGATTTATGTACAAGAAAATGGTATCTTTTTCTTGAGTGTCTCTTCAATTTGATCATTTCTAGCATATAGACACATTACTGACTTATGTGCATTAATCTTGTATCCTGCTACTTTGATAAATTTGTTTATTAGCTCTAGTAGCTGTGTCATCAATTTCTCAGGGTTTTCCAGAAATAAGATCATATCATCTACAAACAATGACAGTTTTACTTCTTCCTTTCCAATTTGGATGCCTTCTATTTCTTTGTCTTGCTGGATTGCCCTGGCTAGCACTTCCAGCACAATGTTGAATAACAGTTGTGACAGCAGGCATCCCTGTCTTGTTCGTGATCTTAGAGGGAAGGCTTTCAGTCTCTCACCATTGAGTACTATGCTGGCTGTGGGGTTTTCATATATGCTCTTTATCATATTGAGGAAGTTTCCTTCAATTCCTACCTTTTGAAGTGTTTTTATCAAAAACGGATGTTGGATTTTGTCAAATGCTTTTTCAGCATCTATTGAGATGATCATTTGATTTTCCCCTTTTGAATTTTTAATGTGTTTTAATACATTGATTGATTTTCTTATGTTGTACCATCCTTGCATGCCTGGAATGAACCCCACTTGGTCATGGTGTATGATTTTTTTAATGTGTCTTTAGATTCGATTTGCAAGTATTTTGTTGAGGATTTTTGCATCTGTATTCATTAGGGAGATTGGCCAGTAGTTTTCCTTTTTTGTAGCATGTTTGCTGGTTTTGGTATTAGATTGATGTCAGCTTCATAAAATGAGTTAGGTAGTATTCCATTTTCTTTGATGTTTTGAAAGAGTTTGAGCAAGATTGGTGTCAGTTCTTTCTGGAATTTTGGTAGAATTCCCCTGTGAAGCCATCTGGCCCTGGGCATTTACTTGTAAGATTTTTGATGACTGATTGGATATCTTTGCTTGTGATGGGTTGATTGAGGTCTTCTATTTCTTCTGTGGTCAGTCTAGGTTGTTCATATGTTTCCAGGAAATTGTCCATTTCCTCTACATTATCCAGTTTGTTGCCATACAGTTGTTCATAGTATCCTCTTATAATTTTTTTTTTAATTTCTTCAGGATCTGTAGTTATGTCACCTTTTTCATTCATTATTTTGTTTATATGGGTTGTCTCTCTTTTTGATTTTGTCAGTCTAGCTAGGGGCTTGCCAACCTTGTTGATCTCAAAGAACCAACTTTTGGTGATATTTATCATCTCTATTTTTTTTTTTTTTTTTGTTCACTATGTCATTTATTTCTGCTTTAATCCTTGTTATTTCTTTTCTTCTACTTGGTTTAGGATTGGTTTCCTGTTCATTTTCTAGCTTCTTCAGTTGATCCATTAGTTCTTTGATTTTGGCTCTTTCTTCCTTTTTAATATATGCATTTAGTGCTATAAATTTCCCCCTCAGCACTGCTTTTGCTGCATCCCATAGGTTTTGGTATGTTGTGTTCTCATTTTCATTTATCTCTATATATTTAGCAATTTCTCTTGCTATTTCTTCTTTAACCCACTAATTGTTTAGGAGTGTGTTGCTTAACCTCCAAGTATTTGTGAATTTTCGAAGTTTCTTAGGGTTATTGACTTCTAATTGTATTCCATTGTGATCAGAGAATGTGCTTTGAATAATTTCTATCTTTTTAAATTTATTGAGGTTTGTTTTATGTCCCAGCATATGATCTATTCTGGAGAAAGTTCCATGAGCAGTAGAAAAATGTGTATCCTGGTGATTTGGGATGTAATGTTCTGTATATGCCTGTTAAATCTAATTCATTTATCAGATTGTTTAGGTTTTCAATTTCCTTATTGGTCCTCTGTCTGGTTGATCTATCTATAGGAGAGTGTGATGTGTTGAAGTCTCCCACAATTATTGTGGAAACATCAATTGCTTCCTTTAGTTTTGCCAGTGTTTCTCTCATGTATTCTGTGTCACCTTGATTGGGTGCATAGACATTTATGATTGTTATTTCTTCTTGTTGAACTGCCCCTCTTATTAGTATGTAGTGGACTTCTTTGTCTCTCAAAACATCCCTGCATTTAAAGTCTATTTTATCTGAGATTAATATTGCTACACCTGCTTTCTTTTGGCTGTAGCTTGCATGAAATATTTTTTCCATCCTTTCACTTTCAATTTATTTGTGTCCATGTCTAAGATGAGTCTCTTGTATGCAACATATTGATGGTTCATTTTTTTTTATCCATTCTGTAAATCTATATCTTTTAATTGGGGAGTTTAATCCATTTACATTCAACCTTATAACCGTGAAGGCATTTCTTGAATCAGCTATCTTATCCTTTGGTTTATGTTTGTCATATATATTTTTCCCCTCTCCCTATTAATATCCGTTATTGTACCCATACTGAATCTCATTAGTATTGAACCTTTCTCCAAGGCTCTCTGTCCTTTCTTTGTTTCTCTGTCTCTAGGGCTCCCTTTAGTATCTCCAGTAGGGCAGGTCTCTTGTCAGCAAATTCTCTCAACATTTGTTTGTCTGGGAAAAATTTAAGCTCTCCCTCAAACTTGAAAGAAAGCTTTGCTGGATAAAATATTCCTGGTTGGAAATTTTTCTCACTCAGAGTTTTAAATATATCGTGCCACTGCCTTCTCACCTCCATGGTGGCTGCTAAGTAGTCACTACTTAGTCTTATGCTGTTTCCTTTGTATGTGGCGAATTGCTTTTCTCCTGCTGCTTTCAGAACTTGTGCCTTCTCTTCCATGTTTGACAGTGTGATCAGAATATGTCTCAGAGTGGGTTTATTTGGATTTATTCTATTTGGAGTTCGCTGAGCATTTATGATTTGTGTATTTATGTTGTTTAGAAGATTTGGGAAGTTTTCCCCAACAATTTCTTTGAATACTCTTCCTAGACCTTTACCCTTTTCTTCCCCTTCTGGAACACCAATGAGTCTTATATTTGGATGTTTTATATTATCTATCATATCCCTGAGGTCCATTTCAATTTTTTCAATTGTTTTCCCCATTCTTTCTTTTATGCTTTCATTTTCCATTCTGTCATCTTCCAGGTCACTGATTCGTTGTTCTACTTCCACTAGTCGTACTATGAGTGTCCAGAATCTTTTTAATTTGGTCAACAGTTTCTTTAATTTCCATAAGATCATCTATTTTTTTATTTAGTCTTGTGATGTCTTCTTTATGCTCTTCTAGGGTCTTCTTGATATCCTTTGTATCCCATACTATGGTCTCATTGTTCATCTTTAGTTCTTTGAGTAGCTGCTCTAGTTGCTGTGTCTCTTCTGTTCTTTTGATTTGAGTGCTTGGGCTTGGGTAATCCATATCATCTGGTTTTTTCTTATGCTTTATAATTTTCTGTTATTTTTGGCCTCTTGGCATTTGCTGAACTTGATAGGGTTCTTTTAGGATTTGTAGACCAATTGAAGTCCTTATCTCTAATTTATCAGATCTACAGCTTCGTGGAGTTCACTTTCTCTAACTAACCAGCAGGTGGCATCCACGAGCCATCTGTTCTCCACAAGTCAGTTCTCCCCTGTTTTGCCTTTGTGGTGAGTGGAGAAGTGAGTCTTGTGGGGTCCAATTGGTGTACCAAGCTTGCAGGTGTAGTTGGTGTTGCCCGCCCTGTATATGCGGTGTGTTTCTGGGCAGTCAGGGAGGGGGGGTGGCTCTAACAATCAAATCTCCCTGGTGATCCTGGAGTTTTAAAGTTGCTGCAATAGTCTAATCCTTCAGTTCAGTCCTGCCACAGTTTGTCTCTGCCACTGACCCACAAGTCCTTGGTATTGGTGTATGGCTCCTCAGACTTGCGAGTGGGTCCCTCTTCCAGGCCGTGCACCCCCTGGTCCTCTGTTGAGGGATGACTGTGCTATGTCACAGGTGATTGCCATCCCCCCAGGGCAGTTCTGGGCTGCTGGGCTGTGTAGGGAAGCTCCCAGTCTGCTGAAATTATGGCTGAATGGGACTTTGTTAATTCACACTGCTCTACCTTCCCAACTCTTGGACAATCAGCTGAGATTGCAGGGAAGGCTAATGTCCACACCGAGTTTTGCAGTGTGTGCATATTATTTGAAGTACTTCCATCACACTCGGTTGTCTGGGGCAGTTCTGGGCTATGGGGCTGGTGATGGGCAGGAGTGTTTCCTGTTCACCAGGATGATGGCTGTGAGCAGACACCCCCCTTTTCTTGGGAAGTTGTGGTGTTTTGTGAATTTTCTCAGCCACTGGATTATTGCCTTTTGTCTCAGAGCTCTCTTAGTTCTGCTCTTGTCTTGACCTGCCCAAATTGAAAGTCTTTGAAGCTTTCTGTATTGGGCTTCTTAGAGTAATTGTTTTAGAAAAAGAAAAAAAATGATTAAAAAAAAGGGGCCCTCCTCACAGATCTAATGGGTTATTGAAATGCTAAGAGACAAAGCAATTAGGGCCATTAAGGAAAGGTCCACAGAGCAGAGAGATCAGCTTTTCTTCGGGATTTGCATATTAGCCTCAGGGCCTGAACTCTGCCCTTCCCCTTTCTATGTTCACCAGAACTCCAAAAATCCTCCACTTTTATTTTGGAGTTTTTTGTGCTGTTTTTTTCTATGCCTGTCTCCTCTCTGCTGTGCTGGCTGCTCTCAGATTCACTGGTGTCTGGTCTCAGTCTATCTATGGTTGGAGTTTGGATCAGTAGAGTGAGTTTCCAATAAGGGCTGCCACTGCAGTTCTCCCTTCTCCTTCCCAGAGCTGACAGCCCCTCCTCCATGGTACTGAGCCTGGCAGGGAGGGTGTGAGTCCCCTGGCCACAAAAACTTACAGATTTTACTGATCTCAGCAGTTCCACATTTTCATGAGTGTTGTATGAAGTATGCCGAAAGTGAGATTGCTCTGTGGTGTCCAGTCCATGCAGTTCCTGGCTTTCTACCTACTTTCCTGGAGGAGTAACTAAAACTAGATTAAAATTAGATGGTGGGAAGTCTGAGGTTCAATTGCATCTTGCTCTCTTGTGAGACCAAGAGCCACTCACAATATGCCTGCTTCTTTTATTGTGTTTTAAAGCTACATTGTAAGGTCAACTCAACATTTTTCCCTTTACTGGTTTACAAACATAATAGGTTGAATATTAGCTGCCTAGGTCACAGAGACTGCTGTGTTCCAAGGACTGCAGGCCTGTTTTTTGGCTACAGGATGCCAGAGAAACCCTAGCATTAAGAGTGTCTAGAAAACAAACCTCATAACAGTTAGAACTTGTGGAGAGGGCAGACTCATCCCAGGTGCCCAAAGCCTCCTTGATTTCAAGGGGATTCTTGGACTGCACATGGGCATGCCTTATGGTGAGCTCTGGTGACATTGAGCACCCAGGATACTAAGCAAAATGTCTAAGATACATTAGTAACTTCTGTGCCATTGAAAAAGATAGGCAGGCCAATATTTGTCCAGGGGCACATATCTTAAAACCCAAGTAGCAAAAACCAACCAAGAAATTCTATGGGGGTTTTGGCAAATGATCTTCCTGGGACATTAAAAAGATCACCATCCATTGGGTGAGCAGATTATCCAATGTGCTACAGAAGAATCCACATACAGGTAATTCAGACAGTATGGGCAAAAGCCATCCTCCTATCTCCTGCCCATTTGGGGTGCCCATTAAATATTCAGTCCCCAGAAGCAGCCATTATGCTAGAGGTCAGTCACTTAGCAACCTGGGGATCAGTGTGAGTCAGGTTGGAGGCAGCAAACAGTATAACAGGTCCATGTGCATTCCAATGAACTGCCTGAAATCAAGGCCACTTTGGGAACCTGGGCTGACTCTGTCCTCTCCCCAGCTTTCAGCTGAAATGAGTATTCTTTCCCAAGGTTCTTTAATGCCAGGATTTCCTGCTCTATGTTTGGTACCTATTGGTACAGGCATTCCTATTTGGAGTAATAGAAAAGATAAGTACATCTTGGTATTGAGTGCAGGAGATTCTGAAAATAATGTTCAGCAGCAAGGTCTATATGTGAAAGAGGGTAAGAAGGGTATGAAGTAGTGTATATGAAACTAGAAGAAAAGAGGGGAAAATAAGAAAAAATATGACTGTGCAGCAATAAGGAAAACCATAAGAAAAAGCATTGCCTGAATTAAGAGTACAGTTTTTATATTAGAAATGTACTTTAATCATCTGCATTGGAGATACCACATTGTTCTAACTTGCTAATGCTGCCAGAATGCAAAACACCAGAGATGGATTGGCTTTTATAAAAGGGAGTTTATTTGGTTGCACAGTTAGAGTCTTAAGGCCATAAAGTGTCCAAGGTAACACATCAGCAACTGGGTACCTTCAGTGGAGGATGGCCAATGGTGTCCAGAATATCTCTATTAACTGGGAAGGCATGTGGCTGGTGTCTGCCCCAAAGTTCTGGTTTCAAAATGGCATTCTCCCAGGACATTTCCCTCTAAGCTGCATTTCCTCAAAAAATGTCACTCTTATTTGCTCTTAGGGTGTTTGCCCTCTTTTATCTTCTCTAGAGCAAAAGTCTGCTTGCAATGGCGGTCTTCAAACTGTCTCTCATCTGCAGCTACTCTCTAAGCTTCTGTGCATTCTTCAAAGTATCCCTCTTGGCTGTGGCTGTGGCAAGCCTGCTCCTTCTGTCCAAGCTTATACAGTGCTCCAGTAAACTAATTAAGGCTCATGCTGAATGGGCAGGGTCACTCCACCATGGGCACTATCCAGTTATCACCCACAGTTGGATTGGGCACATTTCCATGGAAACAACCTAATCCAAATCATCCAACTTAATCCCCATTAATATGTCTGCCCCCACAATGTTGCATCAAAGAACATGGCCTTTTCTGGGGAACATAATATATACAAACTGGTACATTCCACCCCCTGGACCACAGAAAAACATGATCTTTCCATATAAAAATCACATTCATCCTATCACAATATCACAGAAACTTAAATCATTTCAGTAACAATAGTAAAGTGCAGGATCTCATCAAAATCAATTACAGAGGTGGTTGGTCCTAAGGCATAATTCCTCTCTGGCTCTGTACCTGTGAAACTTAGAACAAGATATCTGCTTTCAATATACAAAGGAAGGACAGTCATAGGGTAAACAGTCCCATTGCCATAAGGAGAAACTGAAAGGAAAACAGGGTTTAAGGGATGAAAACAGTTCATAAAACCTGCAGGGGAAGCTCCATTAGGTTTCAAAGTCTGAGAGTGATTTACAGAATGATGTTGCATCCTTGGGGCTTGAGAGAGCAGGAGTATAACCCTTCCTGAGGACCTTTATGGCAGCCCTGTCCTCTCCAAATGCTGGAGTGAGATCTCCAACATGTCCACACATTGGGAAGACCACCTTCTTTGCCCCACCCTCCTCAAACATTGGGGTACCACCTGGATTCCCTTCCATCTCCAGGGCACATGCTCAACCCCTTCAGAACAGTGGGGTGGTTGTAATGCTCTTCCCATTCCCCTGGGAATGTGCTCCACCCTCTGTGTCTGGGGGTGGCAAAACTCTTCTGGAGCATCAAGGCAGAAGGCCCACCCTCGACCTCTGGAGCAAACTCACCCTTTCCATGCATGTGGGCCTTTCTGCTGTCCAAGCCAGGGACCTCTTGACTCCAGACCTCAAACCCCATGGCTCTGTCATTGAAGAACTTTTTCCTTCAATTTGTTGTCTGTCTCTGCCAGTCTCAATTGGCATTGGCTTTGTCTATAAAGAGCTCACAAAAATTCTGTTGGTTTGCATGAAGCACAGAGGGGTCAAAGCCATCAGACAATAGGACTTTCCATAAATCCTTTCTGCTTAACTCCTTCTCCAATCTTGGGTTGTACTGAAATGGTGGCTGTGTTCCATGTTTGGTTACATCCTCATGTTGGGCTATAGCTTCTGTGGTTTCATTCCCTGGAAGCCCAGAAATTTCAGGTCATCAGTTTCTGGTTTCTTTGAAACCAAGTGTTCATTTCTCAGCTTATCTCTGTCCTCTCACATTTTACCGTAAGCTGCAAGTAAAAGCCAGACTACTTCTGTATTTTGACTGGAGATCAATATTCCAGGTGGTCACTTTCAAATTCTGCCTTCCATCCAACACCAGGAATCAATTTTGCCAAGTTTGCTCCCACTTTAAAATAAGGATTACCTTTCTTCATGTTTGAAACATCACATTCATATTTCCTGCTCAAGCCCTCATCAGAAGAATTTTTAGAGTCCATATTTCCACAGTCTCTTCAAAGCATTATAGGCCTTTTCTATCAAGCTCCTCACAATTCTTCCAGAATCTTCCCCTTATCCATTTAAAAAGCCACTCCAACATGTTTGGTATTTGCAAACTCAGCAGCACCAGCACCCCACTCTTGGTATCACAATCTGTTCTAGTTTGCTAATGCTGCCAGAATGCAAAACACCAGAGATGGATTGGCTTTTATAAAATGGGATTTATTTGGTTATACAGTTAGAGTCTTAAGGCCATAAATTGTCTAAGGTAACACATCAGCAATTGGGTACCTTCAGTGGAGGATGGCCAATGGTGTCCAGAAAACTTCTGTTAGCTAGGAAGGCATGTGGCTGGTGTCTGCCCCAAAGTTCTGGTTTCAAAATGGCATTCTCCCAGGACATTCCTCTATAAGCTGCAGTTCCACAAAAATGTCACTCTTAGTTGCTCTTGGGGTGTTTGTCCTCTTTTATCTTCTCTGGAGCAAAAGTCTGCTTACAATGGTTGTCTTCAAAGTTTCTCTCATCTGCAGCTACTCTCTCAGCTTCTGTGTGTTCTTCAAAGTGTCCCTCTTGGATGTGGCAAGTCTGCTCCTTCTTTCTGAGCTTATATAGTGCTTCAGTAAACTAATTAATGTGCATGCTGAATGGGCAGGGCCACACTTCCATGGAAATCATCCAATCAGTTATCACCCACAGTTGGATTGGGCACATTTCCATGGAAACAATCTAATCCTAATGATCCAACATAATCCCCACTAATATGTCTGCCCCCACAAGATTGCATCAAAGAATGTGGCTTTTCTGAGGGACATAATATATACAAACTGGTACATATGTTAATGAAAATTTGGAAAATGATGGAAGCAAAGTAGCTAATTTAGGTTATTAGTTTTTCCTAATACTTTCCTTTTTTTTGCATGTGAGGTGGTGTTTTTTTTTTTGTCATTTGTGTGTTGCATAAATTTTTCATAAAGTTAAAAATGAAATGAAAGAAAATAAAAATAAAAGTTAACATTTGAAAAATAATAACACTGAGGGGAAAATAATTTTCTGCCAATCCTGCCTAAAATTTATAAACTCAATCTAATCATGAAGAAACATTGAAAAGACACAAATAGAGGAACATTCCTTAAAATGTTTCTACAGAGCACTTTAAATATATCAAGATGAAGGAATAAAAAATATATATATTCAGATTAAAGAGAATAAATATACCTGGCAACAAAATGCAATGTTTGATATGAGACTGAACACTGTTATTCCAGTTTTGTTTTCTTTCTTCATTTCAATCAGTATTATTATTACAAATGTTTTGCTTGCTCTAAAGGACATTGTGTAATTGGTGAAATACAGATGAGGCCTATAGATGAGATACTAGTACAACACCAAGGTTAATTTCCTGATTGTGATAATCTTTCTGTGAATACATAAGATAATGTATTTGATCTAAGATGAAATGCTACAAGAATATTTAAAGAGAGAGATTCTGTTTACACATTAATATCCAATGGTTGAGGAAAAAGTTGTTATACAAAGAAAATAAATATTAACTCAGCAAAAAATAAATGAATAAAATAAATCAATATCAGATTATTTGGTTTCCCACCTCATGAAGGTAGAAGGCCAAATGAGAGTGAGATTACACTGACCTGATTTCATGGGATATGAAAAGAATGGTCAAAGTCAGTGCCAGTTGGGCTTACTCCCTGGTGATTCAGCAAATTCAGGAATGGAGGGGTCATGGAAGTCTTCTTCCTTTGCTAATAAACTTGCTTTCAGATCTGGACAAAATATGTGCCACATTTGTTGTTAATCTCTCCCAAGTCGAGCACCATGTAAAAGGGGGACTTGGGATGGGCATTCAAAGTTACATGTGTATCATTTTAAATGACAGAGCCAGGGTATGTTGGCTCCTAGCATAGGTATATCCTTCAGGGAAATGATAATTTCTGGACCAAGAAATAAACAATATTCAGTGTACACCATCATGCCTGCCCTCAGAGAGTCTTCATCCCTCCAACCCACTCAACACAAAAAATATCAACCTTTCCATGTATCATTTCAGGACCACCTTGATTGTCACTCAGAATTTAGGCACAGAATGAGATTTCTGGCAGGCATAAATAGAGAAGAAAGCCAATCCTCATGTCAGCTATAAACAGTGGACAGGGCAGACACCTCAAAATTGTCCAAATTTCCCTGACTTAAATTGGGTTCATTGACTGCACATGGGCATGCCTCATGGTAGGCTCTGCTAAGTGAACACCTGGGATGCTAAGCTGCTTGTCTTAGATCTAGCAGCATTTTCTGTGCCATTGGAAAAAAATGGCAGCCCAAGCTTGGCCAGGGACATTTCATTATTGTTCCACCTACCCACAGCCAATTGTAATTTGCCCTTGGGCATTACTTTGTAGCATCTTCCAGGGAGAGTCAAACCCTCATCATCCATTGGGGCTGCAGGTGATCATCAGGCCTGCAGAATCATCCTCATATACCTACAAAAACTACATCGGCCACAACAACTCCACCATCACATGCACAGTTGGGGATCCCATTATGTTTCCAGACCACATGGCAGCCATTAGGAAAGAGCCCTATTGTTTAGCAACCTGATGCCTATTGTGAGGGAGGAGAGGGTCAGCATAATTTGTGCATGTGCATTCCAAGCAACTGCCAGAGTTCTAGGCTTCTTTGGGACCTGGGCTGACACTGTCTCCTCCAAAGGTTTGAGATCTAGTGAGACCTCTACACTGAGGTTTCTTAACCTGGGATTTCCTGCTGTATATTAGGCACACCTTGGTACAGAGATTCCCATTTGGAGTAATGAGAAAGATTCAGAAATATTTGTGTGGTGTGTAGCTGATTCTGCATGCAAGGCTCAGCAGAGAAGCCTCTATATGAAAGTGGATATGAAGAATGTGAAGTTGTATAACTGGAACTAGGTGACAAGAAGGGCAAAAAGGAAACCTAGGACTGTGAAGCAATAAAAAATACACCAAGGAAGATACATGGACTGTATGAATAGTACTGTTTATAATATTAGAAATCTTTAATCAAAAGCCATGAAGATAACCAATTAATGCAAACTTGCACAATGTGGGAAGCAAAGTAGTTATTCCAGGTTACTTGCTTTCCTGAAACTTTGCTTTGCTTTATTATAAACTGGTGATTTTTGATACTTGTGTGTTATTGTAGCTTATAGATAATATTTAAGATGAATTGAGTACAATGAAAGAAATAGAATTTAAAATTCCATTTTAAAAAATTCACCATAAGGGCACAATAATTTTCTGTCAATACAGCCTAAAATTCATAAACTCAATTTCATCAGGAAGAACCTCTGAAAAGAAACACAATTTGAGGAATATTCTTTAAAGGGATGGTTCAGCAGTTTTCTAATATGTCTGTATGAAGGAAATAATTGAGATATATTCAGATGAAAGAGAATAAATATACCTGTAAAAGAAAGGCCATGTTTGATATGACACTGGACACTGTTTTTGTTTTCTGCCTTTCTATATTTCTATCATTATGATTACTATTAACATTTTGTTTGGTCAAAAGGACCTGATTGGGTAATTGTTGAGGTGGGACCAGGTCCCTAGATGAGATATTTGTACTACACCAAGTTAATTTAATGATTGTGGTAATGTTCCTGTGAACACATAAGAGAATATCTCTGTTCTTAAGTGAAATACTACACAAATAATTAAAGATACTGACATTTAAAAAAAATAAAATTAAAAATGTTAAAGAAAACCTCATTATAAAAGGAAAATGAAACAGTGTTTAATGGGTGATATAAGAAATTTAATAAAGATACTTCACATGTGTTGGTTTCCCTAGTCATGAAAGCACAGGGTCAGATCAGTGAGAGATTACACTGACCTGCTTTCATGGGATATGAAAAGAATTGTCACAGTCAGTGCCACATGGGCCTACTCTCTTGGGCTTCAGCAAATTTCAAATGGAGAGACTGGGGAAGTCTTCTTCCTTTCTAATAAACTTGCTATCAGATATTGAACAGTATATGTGCCACATATGTGGTTAAATCTCCCAAGTCCAGCACCATGTAAAAGGGGGACTTGAGGTGGGCATTCACAGATACATGTGTATCATTCTAACTGACAGAGCCAGGGTATGTTGGCTCCCTGGGCAGGAATATCTCTCAGGGCAATGATAATTCTTGGACCAAGGAACAAAATATATTCTGTTCACCATCATGCCTGCCCACTGGGAGTCTCCACACCTGTCCCCAATCATGCCTGCAAACCACTCAAAACAAAATATATCAGCCTCTCCACATATCACCTGTTCTCTTCATCACAGGACCACCGTGACTGTCACTCAGGATTTATGTCCAGAATGAGACTTCTGACAAGCATAAATACAGCAAGGAATCCCACCACAAAGACAAACATGAGCCATTCTTCAGGTCAGCTATAACAGTGGATGGGATAGACACATCAAAGTTGTCCATATTTCCCTGATTTAAAGTGGGTTCATTGACTGCACATGGGCATGCCTCATGGTAGGCTCTGCTAAGAGAGCACCCAGGATGCTAAGCTGCATGTCTTAGATCCAGTGGTAATTTCTGTGCCCTTGGAGAAAAAAAAAGGCAGGCCAAAGTTTGACCAAGGGCACTTCGTTATAGTTCCACCTACCCAACACCTAATTGGAATTTGCCCTTGGCCATTCCAGTATAGCATCCTCAAGGGATAGTCAATCCCTCACCATCCATCTGGCCTGCAGGTGATCCACAGGGCTGCAGAATCATCCTCATATACCTACAACAAACTGCAAAGGCTACAACCCCTCCCCCATCACCTGCATACTTGTGGATCCCATTATATTTTCAGATCACAGGGCAGCCTTTGGGATAGAGGTCTGTTGCTCAGCATCCTGATGCCTATTGTGAGGCAGATGTTCAGCCTACTATGTGCATGTGCATTCCAAACACCCACCAGAATTCTAGGCTACTTTGGAATGTGGGATGGCTCTGTCTCCTCCACAGGTTTGAGGTCCAGTGAGATTTCTTTCCTGAGAATTAACTTGGAATTTCCAGGTGTATATTAGGCACACCTGGGTACAGGGACTCCTACTTGGAGAATGGGAAAGATTCAGTAACACTTGGTGTGGTGGGTAGCTGCTTGTGCACACAAGGCTTAGCAGAGAAGCCTCTATTTGAAAGTGGATATGAGTGATGTGAATTCACATAACTGGAACTAGGTGACAAGAGGGGGAGAAAGGAAACCTAGGACTGTGCAGTAATAAACAATACACCAAGGAAGATACATGACTGTATGAAGAGTACTGTTTATAAAATTAGAAATCTTTAATCAAAAGCCTGAATATAATCCATTAATGCAAACTTGTGCAATGCAGGAAGCAAAGTAGTTATTTCAGGTTACTTGCATTCCTGAAACTTTGCTAAGATTTATTATAAAGTGGTGATTTTTGATACTTCTTTGTTGTTGTAGCTTATAGATAATGTTTAAAATGAATTCAATACAATGAAAGAAACAAAAATTAAACTTCTCATTTAAGAAAAAAATCACCATGATGACAGAATAATTTTCTGCCAATACAGCCTGAATTCATAAACTCAATTTCATCTGGAAGAACCTCTGAAGAAAAACCAGTTTGAGGAATATTCTTTAAAAGAATGGTTCAGCAGCTTTCTAATATGTCCAGATGAAGGAAACAATTGAGATATATTCAGGTGAAAGAAAATAAATAAACCTGAAAAAGAAATGCCATGTTTGATATGATACTGGAAACTATTTTGGTTTGTGCTTTTCTACATTTCTATCATTATTATTATTATTAACATTTTGCTTGGTTGATAGGACATGATTGAGTACTTGTTGAGGTGGGGACCAGGTCCCTAGATGAGATATTTGTACTGCAACCAGGTTATTTTAATGATTGTAATAATGTTCCTGTGAATACATAAGAGAATATCTCTGCTCTTAAGTGAAATACTACAAGAATAATTAAAGAAGTTGACATTTTTAAACATAAATTTAAAATTGTTAAAGAAAACCTTATTATACAAGGAATATGAAACAATGGTAAATCAGTGAAAATAGAAATTAAGTAAAGACAGTTCACATTTGTTGGTTTCCCTCTTCATGAAGGCACAGGTTCAGATCAGGTTGAGATTAAACTGACCTGCTTTCATGGGATATGAATAGAATGGTTACATTAAGTGTCACTTGGGTGTACTCCTTGGGGCTTCAGCAAATTCAGGAATGGAGGGGTTGGGGCAGTCTTCTTCCTTTGCTAATAAATTTGCCTTCAGATCTGGACAAAATATGTGGCACATTTGTGGTTAATCTCTCCCAAGACCAGCACTATGTAAAAGGGGAACATGGGTGGGCATACAGATTTACATGTTTATCATTTCAACTGACAGAGCCAGGGAATGTTGGCTCCCAGGACAGGGATATCCCTCAGGGTAATGATAATTCCTGACCAAGGAAGAAACAATATTCAATGTACATCATGATGCCTGCCCTCTGGGAGTCTCCATCCCTGTTCCCAGTCATGCCTCCAACCCCCTCAATGCAAAATATATCAGTCTCTTCATATATCATGTGCTCTCTTCATCATAGAACCACCTTGACTGTTACTCAGATTTTAGGTCAAGAATGAGATTTCTGGCAAGCATAAACGGAGAAGTCCACCATTAAGACAGCCATGAGCCCATCCTCATATCAGCTTTAAACAGTAGACAGGGCAGACACCTCAATATTGTCCAAATTTCCCTGACTTAAAGGGGGGTCATTGACTGAACATGGGCATGCCTCATGGTACACTCTGCTAAGTGAGAACCCAGGATGCTAAGATGCTTGTCTTAGATCCAGCAGTATTTTCTGTGCCATTGGAAAAAAATGGCAGCCCCAAGCTTGGCTAGGAGCATTTCAATAAAGTTCCACCTACTCCACACCTAATTGGAATTTGCCCTTCATCATTCCTGTATGACATCCTCCTGGGAAAGTGAAATGCACACCATCCATTGGGGTTGCAGATGATCCTCAGGGCTGCAGAATCATCCTCATATTCCTCCAAAAATCTGCACAGGCCACAACTCCACCATCATCTTCTCACTAGCAGATCCCATGATATTTTTGGACCACAGGGCAGCAATTGGGATAGATCCCTATGCTTAGCAACCTGATACCTACTGAGAAGCAGAAGAGGGTCAGCATCATTTGTGCATGCACATCCCAAACACTCACCAGAATTCTAGGCCACTTTGGAACCTGGGATGCCACAGTCTTCTCCACAGGTTATAGCCCCAGTGAGATTTCTCCCCTGAGGTTTCTTAACTTGGGATTTCTGGCTGTATATTAGGCACACCTGGGTACAGGCATTCCTATTTGGAGCAATGGGAAAGATTCAGAAAAACTTGGTGTGGTGTGTAGCTGCTTGTGCACACAAGGCTCAGCAGAGAAACCTGTATTTGAAAGTTGATATGAGGGATGTGAAGTCATGTAACTGGAACTAGATGACCAGAGCGGGAAAAAGGAAACCTAGGACTGTGCACCAATAAACAATACCCCAAGGAAGATACATGGACTGTATGAAGAGCACTGTTTATAATATTAGCAATTTTTAATCAAGTGTCTTGAAGATAACCCATTAATGCAAACTTGTTCAATGCATGAAACAAAGTAGTTATTTCAGGTTACTTACTTTCCTGAAACTTTGCTTTGCTTTATTATAAACTGGTGATTTTTGGTAGATGTGTGTTTTTGTAGCTTATAGATAATGTTTAAAATGAATTCAATACAATGGAAGAAACAAAAATTAAACTTCTCATTTAAAAAAGAATCACCATGAGGGCACAATAATTTTCTGCCAATACAGTCTAAAATTCATAAACTCAATTTCATCAGGAAGAACCTCAGAAAAGAAACACAATTTGAGGAAAACTCTTTAAAAGGATACTTCAGCAATATTCTAATATGTCCAGATGAAGGAAATAATTGAGATATGTTCAGATGAAAGAAAATAAATATACCTGTAAATGAAATGCCACATTTGATATGAGACTGGACACTGTTTTTGTTTTGTGCCTCTTTTACATTTCTATCATTATTATTACAGTTAACATTTTGGTTGGTCGATAGGACATTATATGGGTAATTGCTGAGGTGGGGACCAGGTTCCTAGATGAGATATTTATACTACAACCAGGTTAATTTAATGATTGTGGTAATGTTACTGTGAATACATAAGGGAATGTCTCTGTTCTTAAGTGAAATACTACAAGAATAATTTAGGAAACAGACTTTTTTTAAACATACATTTAAAATTCTTAAAGAAAACCTTATTATACAAGGAATATGAAACAACATTAAATTGGTGATAAAAGAAATTAAATAAAGACCATTCACATGTGTTGGTTTCCATCCTTAAGAAGGCTCAGGGTCAGGGAGAACCTGAGATGATGGCTGAGATGGGCAAAAAAACCTCCATGAAAAATAAAAGATAAAAACCAAGAAATGACCCAAAGAATAGATATCTATTTGGTACAGGATCTAAATTTTCTAAATGGTACAACTCTACAGTCAATTTGTTCAAACACCACAATTGCATGGAACTTTGAATAGGAAGTGAGATACGGTAGGTTAGCATAGGCTGGAGTGAAATAGTGACACAACCCAGAGTAATTTGGGCAGATAATAAAAAATATATTTACAGCCTCCCCCTCCCCAGCCCCGAGGTTCTGGGGGAAGGTGAGGATGTGTTGGACATCATCACCTGGACTGGTGTTGATGTTGTCACAAACATTGGGACTGGTGGTTTGATGTGCTGAGCCCTCGAGCATGGGACTTGCCCTTATGAAGCTCATTACCACAAAGGAGAGTCTAAAGTTGTATGTAATGGTGCCTAAGAGTCTCCCCCTGAGTACCTCTTTGTTGCTCAGATGTGGCCCTCTCTCTCTCTAACTGAGCCATCTCGACAGGTGAACTCGCTGCCCTCCCCCCTATGTGGGACCCGATTCCCAGGGGTGTAAATCTCCCTGGCAATGCAGAGTATGACTCCTGGGGATGAATCTGGACCCAGCATCGTGGGACTGAGAGTATCTTCTTGACCAAAAGGGGGATGCAAAATGAGATGAAATAGTTTCAGTGGCTGAGAGATTCCAAATGGAGTCGAGAGGTCACTCTGGTGGACATTCTTATGCACTATATAGATAACAACTCTTAGACTTTAATGTATTGGAATAGCTAGAAGTAAATACCTGAAACTACCAAACTCCAACCCAGCAGTCTGGACTCCTGAAGACAACTATATAATAATGTAGATTACAAGGGGTGACAGTGTGATTGTGAAGACCTTGTGGATCACACCCCCTTTATCTAGTGTATGGATGAGTGGAGGAATGGGGATAAAAACTAGAGGACAAATGGGGTGGGATGGGGGGATGATTTGGGTGTTCTTTTTTCACTTTTATTTTTTATTCTTGTTCTGGTTCTTTCTGATGTAAGGAAAATGTTCAGAGATAGATTGTGGTGATGAACGCATAACTATGTTATCATACTGTGGACAGCGGATTGTATACCATGGATGATTGTATGGTGTGTGAATGTATTTCAATAAAACTGAATTTAATAAAAAAAAAAAAAAAGAAATGACCCAAAACACCACTTTCAGTGATGCACCAGCTGGATAAGACCTGCTGAAACCACAGGGATAATTCACTTGGTGAAACTGGGAGCCTGCATTATGAAATGAGTAAGCCAGCTGAAAGTCCCATGGCCACACTGTGGTGTGGGGAAACAAGGGGTTGGTATTTGGGGATGGTCTAGTTCTTCAAAAAAAAAGAAAAAAAGGAGTGGCTGCAGTTACAATGTTGAAAACCATTCAGGGAAGCATGGCAGGAGTGGGCTGTGCCAACCTCTCAGGTTTGGCATGTAAGATAGCCTGCTGCTGATTTCCTCAGGGCCAGGGGGGCAGAGGTGAGAGTGAAAAGGAGAAAGAAACCATGCCACTTGCAGGTGGCTTGCCAGCATGCTGGTGACACTTCAGCCCAGGACCGGACCCACAGCCCAGAGCCATGCCAGGAAATCTGGTCTGATGGGGAGTGTATCCCACAGCACCACACACATGCCACAATGCTGACCATGGACAGTGGCCTTGGATGCACCCACCAGCTAGTTTTGCCAGAACTGGGAAGGTGGAATCTGTGAGAAAAGGGGTGGGTTGGGATGACCCATTCATCCATTTTTGCATCAGGCTGGGAGCACCCCTGTACAGCCCAGTGGCCCAGGTCTACCCTTGAGGGATGACACACACTTGTGATGTAGCATGGCCTTCCCTCAGCAGAGGTCCTGGAAGATCACAGTTGAGAAGTGGTGCCTGCTCAGAAAACTCAGGGACCCTACATTTTTTTTTTTTTTTTTAAATCATCATTTTATTGAGATATATTCACATACCACGCAGTCATACAAAACAAATTGTACTTTCGATTGTTTACAGTACCATTACATAGTTGTACATTCATCACCTAAATCAATCCCTGACACCTTCATTAGCACACACACAAAAATAACAAGAATAATAATTAGAGTGAAAAAGAGCAATTGAAGTAAAAAAGAACACTGGGTACCTTTGTCTGTCTGTTTCCCTCCCCTACTTTTCTACACATCCATCCATAAACTAGACAAAGTGGTGTTTGGTCCTTATGGCTTTCCCAATCCCATTGTCACCCCTCATAAGCTACATTTTTATACAACTGTCTTCGAGATTCATGGGTTCTGGGTTGTAGTTTGATAGTTTCAGGTATCCACCACCAGCTACCCCAATTCTTTAGAACCTAAACAGGGTTGTCTAAAGTGTGCATAAGAGTGCCCACCAGAGTGACCTCTCGGCTCCTTTTGGAATCTCTCTGCCACTGAAGCTTATTTCATTTCCTTTCACATCCCCCTTTTGGTCAAGAAGATGTTCTCCGTCCCACGGTGCCAGGTCTACATTCCTCCCTGGGAGTCATATTCCACGTTGCCAGGGAGATTCACTTCCCTGGGTGTCTGATCCCACGTAGGGGGGAGGGCAGTGATTTCACCTTTCAAGTTGGCTTAGCCAGAGAGAGAGGGCCACATCTGAGCAACAAAGAGGCATTCAGGAGGAGACTCTTAGGCACAAATACAGGGAGGCCTAGCCTCTCCTTTGCAGCAACCGTCTTCCCAAGGGTAAAACTTATGGTAGAGGGCTCAACCCATCAAACCACCAGTCCCCTATGTCTGTGGTCATGTTAGCAACCATGGAGGTGGGGTAGGCGAATACCCCTGCATTCTCCACAGGCTCCTCAAGGGGGCACTACATCTTTTTTTTTTTTTTTCCCCCTTGTTTGTCTTTTTTCTTTTTTTTTTTTTTTTTTTTTTTTTTAACTTTCCCTTCTTTTTTCAAATCACCTGTATGAAAAAAAAAGTTAAAAAGAAAACAAACATACAATAAAAGAGCATTTCAAAGAGACCATAGCAAGGGAGTAAGAAAAAGACAACTAACCTAAGATAACTGCTTAACTTCCAACATGTTCCTACTTTACCCCAAGAAAGTTACATAATATAGCAACATTTCAGTGAACTTGTTCCTACTACAACCATCAGAAATTAACAGACCATAGTCATTTCTGGGCATCCCCAGAACGTTAAATAGCTTATCTGTTCTTCCTGGATTATTGTTCCCCCTTCCTTAATTGCTCTCTACTGCTAGTTCCCCTACATTCTACATTATAAACCATTTGTTTTACATTTTTCAAAGTTCACATTAGTGGTAGCATATAATATTTCTCTTTTTGTGCCTGGCTTATTTCGCTCAGCATTATGTCTTCAAGGTTCATCCATGTTGTCATATGTTTCACCAGATCGTTCCTTCTTACTGCCGCGTAGTATTCCATCGTGTGTATATACCACATTTTATTTATCCACTCATCTGTTGAAGGACATTTGGGTTGTTTCCATCTCTTGGCAATTGTGAATAATGCTGCTATGAACATTGGCGTGCAGATATCTGTTCGTGTCACTGCTTTCCGATCTTCCGGGTATATACCGAGGAGTGCAATCGCTGGATCGAATGGTAGCTCTATATCTAGTTTTCTAAGGAACTGCCAGACTGACTTCCAGAGTGGCTGAACCATTATACAGTCCCACCAACAATGAATAAGAGTTCCAATTTCTCCACATCCCCTCCAGCATTTGTAGTTTCCTGTTTGTTTAATGGCAGCCATTCTAACCGGTGTTAGATGGTATCTCATTGTGGTCTTAATTTGCATCTCTCTAATAGCTAGTGAAGCTGAACATTTTTTCATGTGTTTCTTGGTCATTTGTATTTCCTCTTCAGAGAACTGTCTTTTCATATCTTTTGCCCATTTTATAATTGGGCTGTCTGTACTATTGTCATTGAGTTGTAGGATTTCTTTGTATATGCAAGATATCAGTCTTTTGTCAGATACATGGTTTCCAAAAATTTTTTCCCATTGAGTTGGCTGCCTCTTTACCTTTTTGAGAAATTCCTTTGAGGTGCAGAAACTTCTAAGCTTGAGGAGTTCCCATTTATCTATTTTCTCTTTTGTTGCTTGTGCTTTGGGTGTAAAGTCTAGGAAGTGGCCTCCTAATACAAGGTCTTGAAGATGTTTTCCTACATTATCTTCTAGGAGTTTTATGGTACTTTCTTTTATATTGAGATCTTTGGTCCATTTTGAGTTAATTTTTGTGTAGGGGGTGAGGTAGGGGTCCTCTTTCATTCTTTTGGATATGGATATCCAACTCTCCCAGCCCCATTTGTTGAAAAGACCATTATGGCTCAGTTCGGTGACTTTGGGGGCCTTATCAAAGATCAGTCGGCCATAGATCTGAGGGTCTATCTCTGAATTCTCAATTCGATTCCATTGATCTATATGTCTATCTTTGTGCCAGTACCATGCTGTCTTGGCAACTGTGGCTTTATAATAAGCTTCAAAGTCAGGGAGTGTAAGTCCTCCCACTTCGTTTTTCTTTTTTAGAGTGTCTTTAGCAATTCGAGGCATCTTCCCTTTCCAAATAAATTTGATAACTAGCTTTTCCAAGTCTGCAAAGTAGGTTGTTGGAATTTTGATTGGGATTGCATTGAATCTGTAGATGAGTTTGGGTAGAATTGACATCTTAATGACATTTAGCCTTCCTATCCATGAACATGGAATATTTTTCCATCTTTTAAGGTCCCCTTCTATTTCTTTTAGTAGAGTTATGTAGTTTTCTTTGTATAGGTCTTTTACATCTTTGGTTAAGTTGATTCCTAGGTACTTGATTTTTTTAGTTGCTATTGAAAATGGTATCTTTTTCTTGAGTGTCTCTTCAGTTTGTTCATTTCTAGTATATAGAAACATTACTGACTTATGTGCATTAATCTTGTATCCCGCTACTTTGCTAAATTTGTTTATTAGCTCTAGTAGGTGTATCGTTGATTTCTCAGGGTTTTCTAGATATAAGATCATATCATCTGCAAACAATGACAGTTTTACTTCTTCTTTTCCAATTTGGATGCCTTTTATTTCTTTGTCTTGCCGGATTGCCCTGGCTAGCACTTCCAGCACAATGTTGAATAACAGTGGTGACAGCGGGCATCCTTGTCTTGTTCCTGATCTTAGAGGGAAGGCTTTCAGTCTCTCACCATTGAGTACTATGCTGGCTGTGGGTTTTTCATATATGCTCTTTATCATGTTGAGGAAGTTTCCTTCAATTCCTACCTTTTGAAGTGTTTTTATCAAAAAGGGATGTTGGATTTTGTCAAATGCTTTTTCAGCATCTATTGAGATGATCAATTGATTTTTCCCTTTCGAGTTTTTAATGTGTTGTAATACATTGATTGTTTTTCTGATGTTGAACCATCCTTGCATGCCTGGAATGAACCCCACTTGGTCATGGTGTATGATTTTTTTAATGTGTCTTTGGATTCGATTTGCAAGTATTTTGTTGAGGATTTTTGCATCTATATTCATTAGGGAGATTGGCCGGTAGTTTTCCTTTTTTGTAGCATCTTTGCCTGGTTTGGTATTAGATTGATGTTAGCTTCATAAAATGAGTTAGGTAGTGTTCCATTTTTTTCAATGTTTTGAAAGAGTTTGAGTAAGATTGGTGTCAGTTCTTTCTGGAAAGTTTGGTAGAATTCCCCTGTGAAGCCATCTGGCCCTGGGCATTTATTTGTGGGAAGATTTTTGATGACTGATTGGATCTCTTTGCTTGTGATGGGTTGGTTGAGGTCTTCTATTTCTTCTCTGGTCAGTCTAGGTTGTTCATATGTTTCCAGGAAATTGTCCATTTCTTCTACATTATCCAGTTTGTTGCCATACAGTTGTTCATAATATCCTCTTATAATTTTTTTAATTTCTTCAGGATCTGCAGTTATGTCACCTTTTTCATTCATTATTTTGTTTATATGGGTCTTCTCTCTTTTTGATTTTGTCAGTCTAGCTAGGGGCTTGTCAATCTTGTTGATCTTCTCAAAGAACCAACTTTTGGTGATATTTATCCTTTCTATTGTTTTTTTGTTCTCTATGTCATTTATTTCTGCTTTAATCCTTGTTATTTCTTTTCTTCTACTTGGTTTAGGATTGGTTTGCTGTTCATTTTCTAGCTTCTTCAGTTGATCCATTAGTTCTTTGATTTTGGCTCTTTCTTCCTTTTTAATATATGCGTTTAGTGCTATAAATTTCCCCCTTAGCACTGCTTTTGCTGCATCCCATAGGTTTTGGTATGTTGTGTTCTCATTTTCATTCGTCTCTATATATTTAGCAATTTCTCTTGCTATTTCTTCTTTAACCCACTGATTGTTTAGGAGTGTGTTGTTTAACCTCCAGGTATTTGTGAATTTTCTAAGTCTCTGATGGTTATTGACTTCTAATTGTATTCCATTGTGGTCAGAGAATGTGCTTTGAATGATTTCAATCTTTTTAAATTTATTGAGGCTTGTTTTATGTCCCAGCATATGATCTATTCTGGAGAAAGTTCCGTGAGCACTAGAAAAGTATGTGTATCCTGGTGATTTGGGATGTAATGTCCTGTAGATGTCTGTTAAATCTAATTCATTTATCAGATTGTTTAGGTTTTCAATTTCCTTATTGGTCTTCTGTCTGGTTGATCTATCTATAGGAGAGAGTGATGTGTTGAAGTCTCCCACAATTATTGTGGAAACATCAATTGCTTCCTTTAGTTTTGCCAATGTTTCTCTCATGTATTTTGTGGCACCTTGATTGGGTGCATAGACATTTACGATTGTTATTTCTTCTTGCTGAATTGCCCCTTTTATTAGTATGTAGTGGCCTTCTTTGTCTCTCAAAACATCCCTGCATTTGAAGTCTATTTTATCTGAGATTAATATTGCTACACCTGCTTTCTTTTGGCTGTAGCTTGCATGAAATATTTTTTTCCATCCTTTCACTTTCAATTTCTTTGTGTCCCTGTGTCTAAGATGAGTCTCTTGTATGCAACATATTGATGGTTCATTTTTTTGATCCATTCTGCGAATCTATATCTTTTAATTGGGGAGTTTAATCCATTTACATTCAACGTTAAAACCGTGAAGGCATTTCTTGAATCGGCCATCTTATCCTTTGGATTATGTTTGCCATATTTTTCCCTCTCTCTATTAATATCCTTTATTGTACCCATACCGAATCTCTTTAGTACTGAACCTTTCTCCAAGTCTCTCTGTCCTGTCTTTGTTTCTCTGTCTGTAGGGCTCCCTTTAGTATCTCCAGTAGGGCAGGTCTCTTGTTAGCAAATTCTCTCAGCATTTCTTTGTCTGTGAAAAATTTAAGCTCTCCCTCAAATTTGAAGGAGAGCTTTGCTGGATAAAGTATTCTTGGCTGGAAATTCCTCTCTCTCAGAATTTTAAATATATCGTGCCATTGCCTTCTCGCCTCCATGGTGGCTGCTGAGTAGTCACTACTTAGTCTTATGCTGTTTCCTTTGTATGTGGTGAATTGCTTTTCTCTTGCTGCTTTCAGAACTTGCTCCTTCTCTTCTATGTTTGACAGTGTGATCAGTATATGTCTCGGAGTGGGTTTTTTTGGATTTATTCTATTTGGAGTTCGCTGAGCATTTATGATTTGTGTATTTATGTTGTTTAGAAGATTTGGGAAGTTTTCCCCAACAATTTCTTTGAATACTCTTCCTAGACCTTTACCCTTTTCTTCCCCTTCTGGGACACCAATGAGTCTTATATTCGGACGCTTCATATTATCTATCATATCCCTGAGGTCCATTTCGAGTTTTTCAATTTTTTTCCCCATTCTTTCATTTATGCTTTCATTTTCCATTCTGTCATCTTCCAGGTCACTGATTCGTTGTTCAACTTCCTCTAGTCTTGTACTATGAGTGTCCAGAATCTTTTTAATTTGGTCAACAGTTTCTTTAATTTCCATAAGATCATCCATTTTTTTATTTAGTCTTGCAATGTCTTCTTTATGCTCTTCTAGGGTCTTCTTGATTTCCTTCATATCCCGTACTAGGGTCTCATTGTTCATCTTTAGTTCTTTGAGTAGCTGCTCTAGGTGTGTCTCTTCTGGTCTTTTGATTTGGGTGCTTGGGCTTGGGTTATCCATATCGTCTGGTTTTTTCATATGCTTTATAATTTTCTGTTGTTTTTGGCCTCGTGGCATTTGCTGTCCTTGATAGGGTTCTTTTAGGGTTTGTAGACCAGTTGAAGTCCTTATCTCTAATTTATCAGATCTACAGCTTCGTGGAGTACACTTTCTCTAACTAACCAGCAGGTGGCGTCCACGAGCCACCTGTTCTCCACAAGCCAGATCTCCCCTGCTTAGCCTTTTTGGTGAGTGGGGGAGTGAGTCTTGTGGGGCCCAATTGGTGTCCCAAGCTTGCGTGTGTAGTTGGTGTTGCCTGCCCTGTATGTGGGGCGTGTTTCTGGGCAGTCGGGGAGGGGGGGTGGCCCTAACAATCAAATCTCCCTGATGATCCTAGAGTTTTAAAGCTACTGCAATAGTCTAGTCCTTCAGTTCAGTCCTGCCACAGTTTGTCTCTGCCACTGACCCACAAGTCTTTGGTATTGGCGTATGGCTCCTGAGACTTGCAAGTGGGCCCCTCTTCCAGGCTGTGCACCCCGGGTCCTCTGTTGAGGGATGACTGTGCTATGTCACAGGTGAGTGCCGTCCCCCCAGGGCAGTTCTGGGCTGCTGGGCTGTGTTGGGAGGCTCCCAGTCTGCTCAAATGATGGCTGAATGGGGCTCTGTTAATTCACACTGCTCCCCCTTCCCAGCTCTGGGACATTCAGCTGAGGTTGCAGGGAAGGCTAATGTCCACGCCCAGTTTTGTGGTGTGTGCCTGTTATTTGAAGCACTTCCGTCACACTGGGTTGTCTGGGGCAGCTCTGGGCTATGGGGCTGGCGATGGGCAGGAGTGTTTCCTGTCCACCAGGATGGTGGCTGTGAGCGGACACCCCCCTTTTCTTGGGAAGTTGTGTTGTTTAGTGAATTTTCTCAGCCACTGGATTATTGCCTTTTGTCTCAGAGCTCTCTTATTTCTGCTCTTGACTTGACGTGCCCAAATTTCAATTCTTTGAAGCTTTCTGTATTGAGCTTCTTAGAGTAATTGTTTTAGAAAAAGCAAAAAGGATTTAAAAAAAAAAAAAAAAAAAAAAAAAAACGGCCCTCCTCAGAGATCTAATGGGTTATTGAAATGCTAATAGACAAAGCAGCCAGGGCCATTAAGGAAAGGTGCCCTGGGCAGAGAGATCAGCCTTGCTTCGGGATTTGCATATGCGCCTCAAGGCCTGATCTCCGCCCTTCCCCTTTCTGTGTTCACCAGAACTCCAAAAATCCTCTGCTTTTACTTTGGAGCTTCTCGTGTTGTTTTCCTTCTATGCCCGTCTCCTCTCTGCTGGGCTGGCTGCTCTCAGAGTCTCTGGTGTCTGGCCTCAGTCTATCTATGGTTGGAGTTTGAATCAGTAGAATGAGTTTCCGATGAGAGCAGCCACTGCAATTCTCCCTTCTCCTTCCTGGAGCTGACAGCCCCTCCTCCCCCGGGACTGAGCCTGGCAGGGAGGGGCGCGGGTCCCCTGGCCGCAAAAACTTACAGATTTCGGTGATCTCAGCAGTTCCACGTTTTCATGAGTGTTGTATGAAGTATGCCCAAAGACAGATTGCTCTGTGGTGTCCAGTCCACGCAGTTCCTGGCTTTTTACCTACTTTCCTGGAGGAGTAACTAAAACATACAGCTCACCAGTCTGCCATCTTGCCCCCGGGACCCTACATTAATGCTGGGGACTTGTGGGTCAGTGGCAGAGAAAATCTGCAGCAAGACTGAAATGAAGGCTTAGACTCTTGCAACAGCCTTGAATCTCTGGGAACACCTGGGAGGTTTGAATATTAAAGCTGCCCTGCCTCCTTAACCACCCAGATACTCACCACACATTCAGGGCAGACAGCACCAACAACACACCCAAACTGAGTGCACCAGTTGAATCCCACAAGAATCATTTCCCCACACACCACAAAGGCAAAGTTGAGGAGAAATGACTTGAGGGGAATAGTGACTCACAGACACCATCTGCTGGTTAGTTAAAGTGAATGCCACCAAGTTGTAGATCTGAAAAATTAGATTGGTAATTTTATAACTTGAAAGAACCCTATCAAGCAAAGCAAATGCCAAGAGGCAAAAACAACAGAACATCTTAAAGCATATGATAAAACCAGATGATATGGAGGACCCAATCCCAAACGCCCAAATCAAATGATCAGAAGAGACACAGTACTTGGTACAATTAATCAATTAACTACAATCAAAGAATGAGAGCATGGCACAGGGTATAAAGGACATGAAGAAGAATATGCCACAGGACATAAAGGACATAAAGAAGACCCTAGAAGAGCACAAAGAAGACATTGCAAGAGTAAATAAAAAAAATAGAGGATCTTATGGAAATAAAAGAAACTGTTGGCCAGATTAAAAAGAATCTGGATACTCATGATACAAGATTAGAGGAAGTTGAACAATGACTCAGTGTCCTAAAAGAGAACCACAGAACAGAAAATGAAAGAACAAAAGAAAGGAGAAAAAAATTGAAAAAATTGAAATGGATCTCAGAGATGTGATAGATAAAATAAAATATCCAAATTTAAGACTCATTGGTGTCCCAGAAGGGGAAGACAAGTGTAACAGTCTGGAAAGAATATTCAAAGAAATTGTTGGGGGAAACTTCCCAAACCTTCTACACAATATATATACACAAAGCATAAATGCCCAGCAAACTCCAAATAGAATAAATCCAAATAAACCCACTCCAAGACATATTCTGATTAGACTTGTAAATACTGAAGAGAAGGAGCAAGTTCTGAATGCAGCAAGAGAAAAGCAATTCACCACATACAAAGGAAACAACATAAGATTAAGTAGTGACTACTCAGTGGCCACCATGGAGGTGAGAAGGCTGTGGTATGACATATTTAAAATTCTGAGACAGAAAAATTTCCAACCAAGAATACTTTATCCAGCAAAACTCTCCTTCAAATTTGAGGGAGAGCTTAATTTTTTTGCAAACAAATGCTGAGAGATTTTGCCAATAAACGACCTGCCCTACTTCAGGTCTAAAGGGAGCCCTACCAACAGGGAAACAAAGAAAGGCCTCAATAAATTAAAATAAAATTGAACACATTCAAAGAAGATTCTCTGACCATAATGGAATACAAATAGAAGTTAATAATTTTTGATTTGTAACTCCACTATTTACTTCCTACAGGACATAAAATACATAGAATTTTATGACAAATCAGTAATTTTGGACTCAATGCAAAATATATAATTTTTGACAAGAACCAAAGGTGGTGGAATGGAGGAGTATAAGAATATAGTTTACATTTCCTATTGAAGTTAAGTTGGTATCAAAGAAAAGCAAGATTGTTATGGGTTTAAGAAGTTAAATTTAAGCCCCACAGTAAACATGAAGGATTTATCAGAGAATATGAACATAGAAAAGAAAAATAGACTATGGGTTAGAAGACAAGGGGGAAGGGCAAATGGGGAGTTAAGAAATTAGTGTAGAGTTGCTGTTTGAGGTGAAGGGAAATTTTTAGTAATGGATGGTGGGAAGGTGATAGCATTACAACATTCTAAATGTGATTAATCCCACCAACGGAATGCTAGGAAGGGGGTGAAATGGAAAGATTTAGGCAGTGTATATGTTTCCACAATTGAAAAAAAAGGCAGTCTAAATAGAAGACAATTGAATGCCAAGGATGATCCTGGATCAGATCTGAGGATGGAGGACAAGAGGCTCAAAGGGACACAGTTAGGACATAAGGGGAAAAAAAGGAAATATAGAATGTAAGCTTTGTATCAATGTTGAATTTCTTGAAATTCTTAACTGCACTTAATGGGATTTGCATAAAAGAATGTTCTTGTTTATGGGAATTGAATATGTGAATTATAGTATTTGTTCAAGGATGTGTGCAGCTTGCTATCATATGTTCTGAAGACAGAGCAATTGATGACGGATGATAGGGAAGGAGTGAGGGGGAGGGAAAGAAAGAAATGGCATTGTGACAGCATGTTAAAGTTGGTGAATCAGGGTATTGGGGAGGGGTATCAGCAATTGCTGTGTATAGGGATTGTATTTTTTTGCAACTGTTTCTGTAACTTTGAATTTATTTCAAAATAAAATTAAATAAAATAAAAAAAGAAGACAGTGTCAGATCATGGTGAGATTACACTGACAGCTTTCATGTGATATGAGAAGAATGGTCATAGTCAGTGCCACTTGCACCTACTCCATTGGGCTTCATCAAATTTGGGACTAGGGAGGTTAGGGAAGTCTTCTTCCTTTGCTAATAAACTTGCTTTCAGATCTGGAACAAAATGTGTGCCACATTTGTGGTTAATCACTCCCAAGTCCACACCATGTAAAAGGGGGACTTGGGGTGGGCACTCACAGTTACATGTGTATCATTCTAACTAACAAAGCCAGGGTATGTTGGCTTCCAGGACAATGTTATCCATCATGGTAATGATAGTTCCTGGACAAAGGGAAAAACATTAATTGTAAACCATCATGTCTGTCCTCTGGGAATCTACATCCCTGTCTCCAATCATGCCTCCAACCCACTCAACACAAAATATATCAGCCCCTCCACATATCATGTGTTCTCTTCATCACAGGACCACCTTGACTGTCACTCAGCATTTAGGCCCAGAATGAGAATTCTGGAAAGCATAACTAGAGCAAGTTATCCCACCACTAAGACCACCATGAGCCAATCCTCATGTCAGCTACAAAGAGTGGACAGGGCACACACACCAAAGTTGTCCAAATTTCCCTGACTTAAAGTGGGTTCATTGACTGCACATGCACATGCATCATGGTAGGCTCTGCTAAGTGAGCACCCAGGATACTAAGCTGCTTGTCTTAGACACAGTGGTAAATTCTGTGCCATTAGCAAAAAAGGCAGGCCCAAGCTTGGCCAGGGGCACTTCATTAAAGTTCTGCCTACCCCACACCCAACTGGAATTTGCCCTTGGCCATTCCACTATAGCATCCTCCAGGTAGAGTCAAACCCTCACCATCCATTGGGGCTGCAGATGATCCTAAGGGCTGCAGAATCATCCTCATATATCTACAACAACCTGCACAAGCCACAACACCCCCACCATCACCTGCACACTTGGGGAGCCGATTATATTTTCAGACCACAGGGCAGCCATTGGGATAGAGCCCTTTTGCTTAGCAACCTGATGCCTATTGTGAGGCAGGAGAGGGTCAGTGTATTTTGTGCATGCACATTCAAAGCACCCACCAGAAATCTAGGTCACTTTGCAACCTCAGCTGGCTCTGTCTCCTCCACAGTTTCAAGCTTCAGTGAGATTTCCTCCCTGAGGTTTCTTAACTTGGGATTTCCAGCTGTATATTAGGCACCCCTGGGTACAGGGATTCCTATTTGGAGTAATGGGAAAGATTCAGAAACATTTGGTGTGGTGTGTAGCTTATTCTACACGGAAAGCTCAGCAGAGAAGCCTCTATTTGAAAGTTGATATGAGGGATGTGAAGTGGTGTAACTGGAACTAGGTGACAAGAGGGTGAAAAAGGAAACCTAGGACTGTGCAAGCAAGAAAGAATACCCCAAGGAAGATAGATGGGCTGTATGAAGAGTACTGTTTATAATATTAGAAATCTTTAATCAAAAGCTTTGAAGATAACCCATTAATTCAAACTTGTGCAATGTGGGAAACAAAGTAATTACTTCAGGTTACTTGCTTTCCTGAAACTTTGCTTTGCTTTATTATAAAGTGGTGATTTCTGATACTTGTTTTTATTGTAGATTGTAGATAATGCTTAAAATGAATTCAATACAATGAAAGAAAAAAAATTAACCTCATATAAAAAAATCACCATGACAGCACAATGATTTTCTACTAATACAGCCTAAAATTCATAAACTCAATTTCATCAGAAAGAAACACTGGGAAAAAAAAACACAATTTGAGGAGTATGCTTTAAAAGGAATGTTCAGCAGCTTTCTAATATATCCAGATGAAGGAAATAATTAAGATATATTCAGATAAAAGAGAATAAATAAGATTGAAAAAGAAATGCCATCTGTGATAAGAGACTGAACACTATTTTCCTTTGTGCCTTTCTACATTTGTCTCATTATTATTACTATTAACATTTTGCTTGGCTGATAGGATATGATTGGGTAGTTTTTGAGATGGGGACCAGGCCCTTTGATGAGACATTTGTACTACAACCAGGTTAATTTAATGATTGTGGTAATGTTCCTGTGAATACATAAGAGAATGTCTCTGTTCTTAACTGAAATGCTACAAGAATAACTAAAGAAACTGACATTTTTAAAACATAAATTTAAAATTATTAAAGAAAACCTTATTATACATGGAATATGAAACAATGGTACATCAGTGATAAAAAAAAAATTAAATAAAGACACTTCACATGTGTTGGTTTCCCTACTCATGAAGGCACAGGGTCAGATTAGGGTAAGACTACATGGACCAGCTTTCATAGGATATGAGAAGAGTGTTCAAATTCTGTGCCACTTGGGCATATCCCTTGGGCTTTGGCAAATTTGAGAATGGAGAGGTTGGGGAAGTCTTCTTCCTTTGCTAATAAACCTGCTTTCAGATCTGGAAAAAATATGTGCCACATTTGTGGTTAATCTCTCCCAAGTCCAGCACCATGTAAAAGGGGGACTTGGGGTGGACATTCACAGTTATGGGTGCATCATTCTAACTGACAAAGCCAGGGTATTTTGGCTCCCAGGACAGGGATATCCCTCAGGGCAATGATAGCTCCTGGACCAACAGACAAACAATATTCAGTGTACACCATCATACCTGCCCTCTGGGAGTCTACATCCCTGTCCCCAATCATGCATCAAACCCACTCAAAAAAATATATATATATCAGCCTCTCTACATGTCATGTATTCTCTTCTTTGCAGGACCACCTAGACTGTCACTCAGCATTTAGGCCCAGAATGAGAATTCTGGCAAGCATAGATAGAGCAAGAAATCCCACCACTAAGACAGCCATGAGCCAATCCTCATGTCAGCTATAAACAGTGGTCAGGGCAGACACATCAAAGTTGTCCAAAATTTCTCTGACTTAAAGTGGTTTCACTGACTGCACATGGACATGCCTCAGGGTAGGCTCTGCTAAGTGAGCACCTGGAATGCTAAGCTGCTTGTCTTAGATCCAGTGGTAATTTCTGTGCCATAGGAAGAAATAAAGGCAGGCCCAAGCTTGGCCAGGGTCACTTCATTAAAGCTCCACCAACCCCGCACCCAATTGGAACTTTCCCTTGGCCATTTATGTGTAGCATCCTCCAGGAAGTGTCAAAACCTCACCATCCATCAGGGCTGCAGTTGATCCCTGGTGTTGCAGAATCATCCTCAAATACCTACAACAAATTGTACAGGCCACAAAACCTCCACCATCAGCTGCACACTTGGAGAGCTCATTATATTTTCAGACCACAGGGCAGCCATATGGATAGAGTCCTGTTGCTTAGCAACCTGATGCTTATTGAGAAGCAGGAAAGGGTCAAGATAATTTGCACATGTGCATTCCAAACACCCACCAGAATTCTAGGCCACTTTGGAATCTGGGCTGGCTCTGTCTCCTGCCCAGCTTCAAGCCCCAGTGAGATTTCTTCCCTGAGGTTTCTTAGCATGGATTTCCTAATGTATATTAGGCACACCTGGGAGCAGATATTCTTATTAGGGGTAATGGAAAAGATTCAGAAACACTTGTTGCGGTTTGTAGCTGATTATGCACACAATGCTCAGAAGAGAAGCCTCTATTTGAAAGTGGGTATGAGGGATGTGAAGTCTTGTAACTGGAACTAGATGACAAGAGGGGGAAAAAGGAAACATAGGACTGTGGAGCAATAAACAATACCCCAGATACGTAAGTGAATGTCCCTGTTCTTAAGTGAAATACTACAATAATTAAAGAAACTTAGTTTTTTACACACAAATTTCCAAATGGACTGTATGAAGAGTACTGTTTATAATATTAGAAATCTGTAATCAAAAGCCTTGAAGATAACCCATTAATTCAAACTTGTGCATTGCAGGAAGCAAAGCAGTTATTTCAGGTTACTTGCTTTCCTGAAACTTTGATTTGCTTTATTACAAAGTGGTGATTTTTGATACTTGTGTGTTGTAGCTTATAGATAATGTTTAAAATGAATTCAATTCAATGAAAGAAAAAGAAATTAAACTTCTCATTTAAAAAAGAAATCATGAGGGCACAAAAATTTTCTGGCAATACAGCCTAAAAGTCATAAACTCAATTTCATCAGAAAGAACCTCTGAAAAAAATCACAATTTGAGGAATATTCTTTAAAAGTTGGTTCACCAGTTTTCTAATATGCCCCAATGAAGGAAATAATTGAGATATGTTCAGATGAAAGAGAATAAATATATCTGAAAAAGAAATGCAATATTTGATATGAGAATGGACAGTATGTTGTTTTGTGTCTTTCTAAATTTTTAGCATCATTTTTACTATTAACATTTTACTTGGTCTATAGAACATGATTGGGTAATTGTTGAGGTGGGGACAAGGCACCTACATGAGATATTTGTTTTACACACAGGTTAATTGAATGATTGTGGTAATGTTCCTGTGAATACATAAGTGAATGTCTCTGTTCTTAAGTGAAATACTACAATAATTAAAGAAACTTAGTTTTTTACACATAAATTTCCAAATATTAAACAATACCTTGTTGTACTAAGAATATGAAACAATGTCAACTTGGTGAAAAAATCAATTAAATAAATGCACTTCACATGTGTTGGTTTCTCTCCACATAAGGCACACGTTCAGATCAGGGTGAGATTACACTGACCTGCTTTCATGGGATATGAAAAGAATGGTCACAGTGCCACTTGGTCCTACTCCCATGGGCATCAGCAAATTCAGGATCGGAGAGGTTGGGGAAGTCTTCTTTCTTTTTCTAATAAACTTGCTTTCAGATCTGGAACAATTGTTGTTCCACATCTGTGGTTAATCTTTCCCAAGTCCAGCACCATGTTAAAGGAGGCTTGGGGTGGTCATTCACAGTTACCTGTAGGTCATCCTCACTGTCAGATCCAGGGGAAGTTGGCTCCCAGAACAGGGATTTCCCTAAAGGCATTGAGAATTCCTGGATAAGAAGCAAACAATATTCTGTGTACACCATCATGCCTGGCTCTGGGAGTCTCCAACCCTGTCTGCAATCATGCCTCCAACCCACCCTTCACAAAATATCTCAGCCTCTCGTCATACCATGTGTTCTCTTCATCACAGTACCAACTGGTCTCTTCACTCAGCATTTAGGCCCAGAATCAGATTTCTGGCAAGCACAAATAGAGCAAGAAATTGCACCAGTAAGACAGCCATAAGGCAATCCTCACATCAGCTATAAGCAGTAGACAAGGCAGACATATCAAAGTTGTCCAAATTTCCCTTACTTCAAGTGGGTTCATTGACTGCACATGGGCATACCTCATGGTGAGCTCTGGTAAGAGAGCACCTGGGATGCTAAGCTGCATGTCTTAGATCCAATGGTAATTTCTGTGCCATTGGAAAAGAAATGCCAGCCCAAGCTTGGCCAGGGGCACTTCATTAATGCTCTGCCTACCCCACACCTAACTGGAATTTGCCTTGGGGATTCCTGTGTAGCATCCAGGTAGTGTCAAAAGCTCACCATCCATTGGGGCTGCAAGTGATCCTTGGGGCAGCAGAATCCTCACCATATACATACTCCAAACTGCACAGGTCACAACACCTACATCACGTGCACCCTTAGGGAGCCTCTTATATTTTCAGACCACTGGGCAGCCATTGGTATGGAGGCCTGTGGCTCAGCAACCTGATGCTGATTGTGAGGCAGGTGAGGGTCAGCATAATATGTGTATGCACATTCCAAGCACTCACTGGAATTGTAGAGCACTTTGGAAACTGGGCTATCTCTGTCTCCTCCACAGGTTCGAGTCCCAGTAAGATTTCTTCCCTGAGGTTTCTTAACTTGGGATTGCCTGCTGTATATTAGGGACACCTGCATACAGGGATTCCTATTTGGAGTAATGGGAAAGATTCAGAAACACTTGGTGTGGTGTGTAGCTGCTTCTGCACCCAAGGCTCAGCAGAGAAACCTCTATTTGAAAGTGGATATCAGGGTTGTGAAGTAGTGTAACTGAAACTAGACAAGAGGGAAAAAGGAAACATAGGACAGTGAAGCAATAAGCAATACCCCAAGGAAAATATATGGACTTTATGAAGATTACTGTTTATAATTTTAGAAATCTTTATTCTAATGCCTTGCAGATAACCCATTAATACAAAGTTGTGCAATGCAAGAAGCAAAGTAGTAATTTCAGGTTATTTGCTTTTCTGAAACTTTGCTTTGTTTTAGTATAAAGTGGTGAATTTTGATGTTTGTGTGTTGCTGTAGCTTGTAGATAATGTTTAAAATGAATTCAATAGAATGAAAGAAACAAAACTTAAACTTTTCATTTAAAAAATAATCACCATGAGGGCACAATAATTTTCTGCCAATACCACCTAAAATTCATAAACTCAATTTCATCAGGAAGATCCTCTGAAAAAAAAAAACACAATTTGAAGAATATTCTTTAAAAGATGGTTCAACAGTTTTCTAGTATTTCCAGGTGAAGGAAATAATTGCGATAAATTCAGATGAAAAAGAATAAATATATCTGAAAAAGAAATGCAGTGTTTTTTATGGGGCTGAACACTATTTTTCTTTTGTGCCTCTCTACATTTCTATCATTATTATTACTATTAACAATTTGGTTGGTCTATAGGACATGATAAGGTAATTGTTGAGGAGGGGACCAGGCCCCTAGATGAGATATTTGTACTACCACCAGTTTAAGTTAATGATTGTTGTAATGTTCTTGTAAATACATAAGAGATTGTCTGCTTTCTTAAGTGAAATACTACAAGAATAATAAAAGAAATTGACATATTTTTACACATAAATTTCTAATTATAGTAGAAAACCTTATTATACAAGGAATATGAAACAATGCTAACTCGGTGAAAAAATCAATTAAAGAAATGCACTTCACATGTGTTGGTTTCCCTCCTCATGAAGGCACAGAGTCAGATCAGGGTGAGAATACACTGACTTCCTTTCATGGGATATGTGAAGAGTAGTCACAGTCAGTGCCACTTGGGCCTACTCTCTTAGGCATCAGCAAATTTGGGAATGGAGAGGTTGGGGAAGTCTTCTTCCTTTGCTAATAAGCTTGCTTTCAGATCTGGAACAAAATATGTGTCACATTTGTGGTTAATCTCTCCCAAGTCCACCAGCATGTAAAAGGGGGACTTTGTGTGTACATTCCTAGTTACCTATGGATTATTCTCACTGACAGAGTCTGGGTATGTTGACTCCCAGAACAGGGAATTCCCTCAGGGAAATGAGAATTCCCGGACCAAGGAACAAAGACTATTCAGTGTATACCATCATTCCTGCCCTCTGGATGTCTTCATCCCTGTCCCCAATCATGCCTCCAAGCCACTCAACTCAACAAATATCAGCATGTCCACAACATGTGGTCTCTGCATAACAGGACAGCCTTCACTATCAGTCACAATTTAGGCCCAGAATTAGACTTCTGGCAAGCACAAACTGAGCAAGGAATCCCACCACTACATCAGCCATGAGCAAATCCTCATGTCAGCTATTAGCAGTGTACACAGCAGATACATCAAAGATGTCCATATTTCCCTGAAATCAATAGGGATCATTGAGTGCACATTGGCATTCCTTATGGTGAGCTCTGGTAAGTGAGCACCTGGTTTGCTAAGCTACATATCTTAGATCCAGAAGTAATTTCTCTTCCATTTAAAATGAAATGCAGGCCCAAGCTTGGACATGGGCTCTTCATTAAAGCACCACCAACCCCACACTCCCGTGGGATTCATCCTTTGCACTTCAAGTATAGGATCCTCTTGGGATAGTCAAAATCTCACAATCCATTGGCTGTGCAGGTAATCCTCCAGGCACAGAAGCATCCTCACATAACGACTCCAAACTGCACAGGCCACAACACCTCAAACATCACCTGCAAACCTGGGAGCCCCTATCATTTTCAGACCACAAGGCAACCATTGGGATAGAGGCCTTTTGCTAAGCAACCTGGTGCTCACTGTGAGGCAGGTGAGGTTCAGTGTAACTTGCACATATGCATTCCAAGCTCCTGCCAGAATTCTAGGCTGCTTTGGGAACCTGGGATGCCTCTGTCTCCACAGTTTCAAGCCCCACTGAGATTTCTTCCCTGAAGTTTCTTAACTTGGGATATCCTGCTGCATTTTGGGCACATCTGGGTACAGGGATTCCTCTTTGGAGTAATGAGAAAGATTCAGAAACACTTCATGTGGTGTGTAGCTGATTCTGCACACAAAGCTCAGCAGAGAAGCTTCTATAGGAAAGTGGATATGAGGGATGTGAAGTAGTGTAATTGGAACTAGATGACAAAAGAAGTAAAAAAGAAACATGACTGTGTAGCAATAAACAAGATCCCAAGGTAAATACACATACTATATGAAGAGTATTGTTTTTAATATTAGAAATCTTTGATCAAGTGCCTTGAAAATAACCCATTAATGCAAACTTGTGCAATGGGGGAAGCTAAGTAGTTATTTCAGGTTATTTCCTTTTCTGAAAATTTTCTTTGCTTTATTATAAGGTATGGATTTTTGATGTTTGGGTGTTTTTGTAACTTATAATGTTTAAAATTAATTCAATACAATGAGAGAAACAAATATTAAACTTCACATTTAAAAATTAATCACCTTAAGGACACAAGCATTTTCTGCCACTCCTTCCTAGAATTCATAAACTCAATTTCATCAGGAAGAACCTCTGAAAAAAAAACAAAATTTGAGGGATATTCTTTAAATGATGGTCCAGAAGTATTCTAATATGTTCAGATGAAGGAAATAAATGAGATGTATTCAGATGAAAGAAAATAAATATCCCTGAAAAAGAAATGCATTGTTTGTTATGAGACTGGATGCTATTTTTGTTTTGTGTCTTTCTACATTTCTATCATTATTATTACTACTAACATTTTGCTTCTTCTATAGGACATGATTGGTAATTTTAGAGGTTGGTACCAGGCCCCTAGTTCAGATACTTTTACTACAAGGTTAATTTAATGATTGGGATAGTGCTACTGTGAATACAACAGAGAATGTCTCTATTCTGAAGTGAAATACTAAAGGAATAATTAAAGAAACTGACATTTTTTTACACATAAATTTCCAGTTGTTATAGAAAACCTTATCACACAAGGAATATGAAACAGTGTTAACTCAGTGAAAAAAATATATTAAATAAACAAATTTCACATGAGTTGTTTTCTCTCCTCATGAAGGCACAGGTTCAGATCTGGGTGAGATTACACTGAGCTGATTTAAAGGGCTATGAGAAGAATGTTCAGAGTCAGTGTCACTTGGGCATACTCCCTTAAGCTTCAGCAAATTTGGGAATGGAGAAGTTGGGGAAGTCTACTTTCTTTGGTAATAATCTTGCTTTCTGATCTGGAACAAAATATGTGACACATCTATGGATATTTTCTCCCAATGCCAGCACCGTGGAAAAGGTGGACTTGGGGTGGGCATTCACAGTAACCTTTGGATCACTCTCACTGTCAGAGCCAGGTTGTGTTGGCTTGCAGTACAGGGAAAACCCTCAGGGCATGATAATTCCAATATGGAATGTGGGCTCTTTGATATCATGTGAACACTTTTGTTGAGAAATGGGAACACAAGTATAATATGAAGAAATTATGAAGTACAGTGGAAGCATTGGTAAAACAGAGAGAGGTACAGACTCTTTTTTTTTTTTTTTTTTTTCATTGCAATTGGCTTTATTGCAGTGGACTGGAACTGAATCCAGACTATCTCTGAGGTATGCCTGTATACAATAATATTTGCTAAATTTGCACAATTTTTCTCACATTGGAGAAACTCATTCAATTACCTAAAATCCTTTCTAAAGCAAAAAAAAATTTTTAAATTCATTACTCAGAAAAAAGAAATGCAAAGTTGCCCAGGAAAATGTCTTTAAACCCACTTAAAATCCTACTTTTAAAAGTTAAAACAGAAAAAGCTAATCGTTAACATTTTCTTTCAAATTTTCATGCCAAATTTTTAAGTGTATGCCCTGATGAGAGGAAGAAATGGACCTTAGCAAATACCAGTCAATACTGCCCTGATAAACAAATAGTTGCAAATTTCTACTGTGTCAAATTAATTCAATTATACTATTTTCCTTGGTCACAGTTAAACTTCTTGAAACTTGAGGTGGGGTGGAAGAAGAGGAGAACCCCATTTGTGAAAAAGTATTTATTTTGCTATTTAAATATTAGTACTTTACCAGGGGCTTTGTTATGGTTAAGAATTAAAACATAGCAGTAGGCCATGAATTCCAACCTTTCTCTTTGTTTCTCAAGTGCACTCAAAATTTATAACTTGTTTCCCAACAATAAATTTTATGACATTTCCTTTCAGCTCTACAGAAATGTTTAAGGCCATAAAAGAATATAATCTTCTCTCCAAAAATGATATCAAGTATCTTCAAAAAACACCTGTACTAAGAGTGTAAGAAAATTTAGCATACACTAGGAAGTTTTTGTGATACTTTTAAAAATTTTCCCTAGAAATACCAATAATAATCTTAAAAACTTTTAGGAACTAATGTAGAGTTTTATAATGTGAGAATAAAATTTTATAGAGGATTCTGAGTGCATCTTGCTGATTGTAAGAGTGAAAGAAAATTCTAATGCCATTGTTTCAGAAATCTGTTCAAATCTTACCTTCTCAGTGAAGCCTAACCTGAACGACCTACTGGACAGGGCAATCTCTCCACCCCTGCAGTGCTGATCTACCTTACCTTGTTCTACATTTTCTCCATAGCATTTATCATCTTCTAAATGGTATATTTACCATTTATTGTCTGTTACCCCTTTCTAGAATGTCTGCTCTATGAGGGCAGGGATCTGTTGTTCACCCACTTGTATCCCAAGCATCTAGAACAGTGCCTGATACTATCAGGTACTCAATCATTATTGAATGACTTGCAATTTAGGAGTTTCCTTACTGCATCATGTTGTTAGCTTAAAGATGTCATTTTTAGTTCTGCTTCTTTCTTTTTTTTTTTTTTCTCTGTGTCACATTTTAATTAAGGTATATACATTTTTTAAGACATAATGCTATTGCACACTTAATAGACTACAGTGTAGTGTAAACCTAACTTTTATGTGCAGTGGGAAAACAAAAAATTCGTGTGACTTGCTTTATTGTGATAGTCTCTTTTTTTTCCCATTTTTTTTAATCTTCATTTTATTGAGATATATTCACATACCACGCAGTCATACAAAACAAATCGTACTTTTGATTGTTTACAGTACCATTACATAGTGGTACATTCATCACCCAAATCAATCCCTGGCACCTTCATTAGCACACACACAAAAATAACAAGAATAATAATTAGAGTGAAAAAGAGCAATTGAAGTAAAAAAGAACACTGGGTACCTTTGTCTGTTTGTTTCCTTCCCCTATTTTTCTACTCATCCATCCATAAACTAGACAAAGTGGAGTGTGGTCCTTATGGCTTTCCCAATCCCATTGTCACCCCTCATAAGCTACATTTTTATACAATTGTCTTCGAGATTCATGGGTTCTGGGTTGTAGTTTGATAGTTTCAGGTATCCACCACCAGCTACCCCAATTCTTTAGAACCTAAAAAGGGTTGTCTAAAGTGTGCGTAAGAGTGCCCACCAGAGTGACCTCTCGGCTCATTTTGGAATCTCTCTGCCACTGAAGCTTATTTCATTTCCTTTCACATCCCCCTTTTGGTCAGGAAGATGGTCTCCATCCCACGATGCCAGGTCTACATTCCTCCCCGGGAGTCGTATTCCACGTTGCCAGGGAGATTCACTCCCCTGGGTGTCTGATCCCATGTAGGGGGGAGGGCAGTGATTTCACCTTTCAAGTTGGCTTAGCTAGAGAGACAGGGCCACATCTGAGCAACAAAGAGGCATTCGGGAGGAGGCTCTTAGGCACAACCATAGGGAGGCCTAGCCTCTCCTTTGCAGCAACCGTCTTCCCAAGGGTAAAAACCTGTGGTAGAGGGCTCAACCCATCAAACCACCAGTCCCCTATGTCTGTGGTCATGTTAGCAACCATGGAGGTGGGGTAGGTAAATACCCCTGCATTCTCCACAGGCTCCTCAAGGGGGCACTACATCTTTTTTTTTTCCTTGTTTTTCTTTTTCTTTTTTTTTTTAACTTTCCCTTCTTTTTTAAATCAACTGTATGAAAAAAAAAGTTAAAAAGAAAACAAACATACAATAAAAGAACATTTCAAAGAGACCATAACAAAGGAGTAAGGAAAAGACAACTAACCTAATATAACTGCTTAACTTCCAACATGTTCCTACTTTACCCCAAGAAATTTACCTAATATAGCAACATTTCTGTGAACTTGCTCCTACTATATCCATCAGAAATTAACAGACCATAGTCATTCCTGGGCATCCCCAGAGCGTTAAATAGCTTATCTGGTACAGACTCTCTTAAACGTGGGATTTCTTGCTCTATTAGGGCTTGCCAGATCTCTCCTTCTGGGACTAAATGCTGAGTGATAATCAAGGTGGTCCTGTGATACAGAGACCACATGACATGTGGACAGGCTCATATTTTTTGAGCTGAGATTGTTGGAGGCATGATTGTGGACAAGGATGGAGACTCCCAAAGGGCAGTCAAGAAGGTGGACACTGAATATTTTTCTTTCTTTTTCTAATCATTTCCATTGACATTGGTGAATTCCCTGTTCTGGGAGTCAATATACTCTGGCTCTGTCAGTGAGTGTGATCCAGGAGTAACTGTAAATGATGACCCCGAGTCCTCCTCTTACCTGGTGCTGGGAGTGGCAGAGATTTATGACAGGTGTGGCCCATGAATTTTTCCAGATTTGAAACAAGATTTTAGCAAAGGGAGAACTCTTCCCCAAACAATCCATTCCTAAATTTGCTGATGTCCAACGGAGTATGCCCAAGTGGAATTGACTGTGACCATTCTTCTCCTAGCCCATGAAAACAGGTCAGTGTAATCTCACCCTAATCTGACCCTATGCCTTCATAAGGATGGAAGCCAACACTTATGAAGTGTGTTTATCTAATTCATTTCTTCACCATGTTAACACTGTTTCACATTCCATGTATTAAGGATTGACTTTAAGAATTGGAAATTTATCATCAAAAAAGTATCAATTTCTTTAATTATTCTTGTTCTATTTCCCTTAACAACAGAGATGCTCTGTTATGTATTCACAGGAACATTACCACAATCTTTAACCTGGTCATAGTACAAATATGTCACCTAGGGACCTCACTCACACCTCAACAATTTCCCAGTCATGACCTATAGACCAAGAAAAATCTTAATAGTAATAATAATGTTAGAAATATAGAAAGGAAAAAACAAAAAAAAACAAAAAAAAAGTGTCCAGTCTCATATCAAAAGTAGCATTTCTTTTTCAGGTATATTTATTCTCTTTCATCTGAATATATGTCAATTATTTCCTTCAGCTGGATAAATTGGAAAACTGCTGAACCATCCTTTTAAAAAGATATTATCCAAATTGTGTTTTATTCCTAGAGGTTCTTCCTGATGAAATTGAGTTTATGAGTTTTATGAGAGGTGTGCCGATAATTATTGTGCCCCCATTGTGATTACTTTTCAATGAGAAGTTGAATTCTTGTTTCTTTCAATATATTGAATTCATTATAAACATTATCTATAAGCTACAAAAACACACAAAGATCAAAAATCACCACTTTCTAAAAAAGCAAAGCAGAGTTTTAGAAAAGCAAGTAATCTGAGGTAAATGCTTTGCTTCCCCATTGCTCAGGTTTGCATAAATGTGTTATCTTCAAGGCATTTGCTTAAAGATTTCTAATATTATGAACAGTTCACTTCCTACAGTCCATGTATTCCCCTAGGGGTACTTTTTACTGCTGCACTGACCTATGTTTCCTGTTTCCCTCTCTTGTCATTGAGTTACAGCAAAACTACTTCAAACCCTCATAACCACTTTCAAATATTGGCTTTTCTGCTTTGCCTAGTGTGCAGAATCAGCTAAACACCACGCAATGTGTTAATGAATTTTTCCCATTACTTCATAGAGGTGTCCCTGTACCCCTGGGTGCCCAATATACAGCAGGAAATCCCAAGTTAATCAAAAGTCAGTGAAGAATTCTCACTGAGGCTCAAACCAGCAGAAGAGACAGCATCAGCACGGGCTCCAAAGTGGTTTAGCATTCAAGCAGGTGCTCAGAATGTACATGTGCAAATGATGCTGTACCTCATCTGTGTCACAAAGGGAATCTGGTTCCCAAGCAACAGACCTCTAGCCCAATGGCTGCCCTGTGGTCTGAACATGTAAGGGGCTCCCTAAGTGTTCAGGTCACAGTGCAGTTCTTGTGGCCTGTGCAGTCAGGAGTAGGAATATGAGGATGATTCTGCAGCCCTTAGGATGACATGCCCATGGACGGTTGGTGAGATTTTGACTCTCCCATTAGTATGCTGTACTGGTATGCCCGAGGGCAACTTCCAGTGGTTTGTGAGGTAGGAAGAGGCTTAATGAAGTGCCCCTGCCCTCACCTGGGCCTGCCATTCTTTTCCAATGGCACTGAAATTACCGCTGGATTGTAGACATGCAGCTTACCTCCCTGAATCTCGCTTAGCAGACCTCAGCATGAGGCATGCCCATGTTCGGTCAATGAACACCCTAGAAGTCAGGGAAATTTGGACAGCTGTGATGTGTCCACTCCACTGCTTATAGCCGACATGATGATTGGCTCATGGCTCTCTTAATTGTGGGATTTCTTGCTCTATTAGTGCTTGCCAGGTCTCTCCTTCTGGGACTAAATGCAGAGTGATAATCACTGTGGTCTTGTGATGCAGAGACCACATGACATGTGGACAGGCTGATATTTTTTGAGCTGAGATTGCTGGAGGCATGATTGTGGACAGGGACAGAGAATCCCAAAGGGAAGGCATGAAGGTGGAAACTGAATATTTTCCTTTCTTTCTCCAGTCATTTCCATTGCCGTTAGGGAATTCCCTGTTCTGGGAGCCAACATACTCTGGCTCTGTCAGTGAGTGTGATCCACAAGTAAGTGTAAATGATCAGCCTGAGTCCCCCTCTTACCTGCTGCTGGGCAAGGCAGAGATTTACCACAGCTGTGGCCTGTGAATTGTTCCAGATCTGAAACAAAATTTTAGTAAAGGGAGAATTCTTCCCCAGAGAATTTAGTTCCTGAATTTGCTGATGCCCAAGGGAGTATGCCCAAGTGGAACTGACTGTGGCCATTCTTCCCATATCCCATGAAAGCAGGTCAGTGTAATCTCACCCTGATCTGACCCTATGCCTTCATAAGGATGGAAGCCAACACTTATGAAGTGTGCATTTATATAATTCATTTCTTCACCATGTTAACATTGTTTCACATTCCTTGTATTAAAAGATTGTCTTTAAGAGCTGGAAATTTATCAGTAAAAAAATGTCAATTTCTTTAATTAGTCTTGTTGCATTTCCCTTAACAACAGAGATGTTCTCTTACGCATTTACTGGAACATTACCACAATCTTTAAATTAACCTGGTCATAGTACAAATATGTCACATAGGGACCTGGTCCACACCTCAACAATTACCCAGTCATGAACTATAGACCAAGCAAAATGTTAATAGCATTAATAATGTTAGAAATATAGAAAGGAAAAAACAAAAGAGTGTCCAGTCTCATGACAAACATTGCATTTTTTTCAGATATTTATTCTCTTTCACATGAATATATGTCAATTATTTCCTTCAGCTGTATATAAATTAGAAAGCTGCTGAAACATCTTTAAAAAAATATTCCCCAAATTCTATTCTATTCAGAGGTTCTTGCTGCTGAAATTGACTTTATGAGCTTTAGGCGAGATAGGCTGATAATTATTTTGCCCAAACTGTGATTATTGTTTAAATGAAAAGTTTAATTTTTGTTTCTTTCAATATATTGAATTCATTATAGATATTACCTATAAGCTTCAAAAACTCACAAACATCAAAAAATCACCACTTTATAATAAAATAAAGCAGAGATCCAGAAAAGCAAATACCCTATAACAACTACTTTGCTTCCCCATTGCTCAAGTTTGCATTAATGTGTTATCTTCAAGGCATTTGTTTGAAGATTTCTAATATTACAAACAATACTCGTCTTACAGTCCATGTATTTCCCTTTGGGTACTTTTTCTAGCTGCACAGACCTGTTTCCCGTTTCCATCTCTTGTCATGTAGTTACAGTAACACTGCATCAAACCCTCATATCCGCTTTCAAATAGGGGCTTTTCGGCTGTGACTAGGGTGCAGAATCATTTAAAAACCACACAGTGGGTTACTGAATTTTTCCCCTTACCCCAAATAGAAGTCCCTGTACCCACGTGTGCCCTATACACAGCAGGAATACCCAAGTTACAAAAGTCAGTTAAGAGCATCTGAGAAGCCCCGGGGGTGGCGGCGTCTCTCACTCCGGGTGGGCCGGGTGCTTCGGACGTGAGGCGCGCGCCCGCAAGAGCAGGGAGCGGTGCCCTCCCGCCCTCTGCCCGGTCTCACGAGAGAGCTGCAGGGGAGCAGGGAACCCTCCCCGGGCCAACGAGGAGGGAGCGCTCGGCGGCGACGAGAGCCGGTGGCAACACAACCCCACAGCTGGGCCACCTCCACCGGGGGCGCGACGCCAGAGTGGCCCGCGAGTCGCCGCCCGTGGCAGGCCACGAGACCGCCAACCCCTCCGCAGCGCCACCGCCCCCGCCAGCGCCGGGCTAAGGGTCCAGAGGAACGGCCATTCTCGGGCACCGGCGGGGGGGCGGGGAGCGGGGAGTGGAGAGGAGCGGCGAGGCGTGCCCGTTCGTGCAGCAGCCGGTAACGCGCTCAGGGGCGCAGGCGCCTGACCGGTAGCGGGGTAGCCCGCAGTGAAGAGAGCCCCGCACGGCAGCAAATCGCCCGGTGGACTTGGGCACCGCGGGCAAAGGGGAGCCTCAGACTGCCCTGGGAGGCGACACCCGCGGGGACGCATGGTCCGGGTCAGAAAGACCGACGAGGACGGGAACGACGGGAATAGGGCAGGCGGCGAGAAGGTGCCGCAGAGACGAGGCGGCGACGAGGGCCCGAGAGCCGCCGCGGGGGTGTTGAGGGAAGCCGCGGGCACAGCCGCGCCGCCAGGAAATCACACGGGCCTCACCGCCCGGGGCACCGATTGCCCTAGGGAGGCCCCGCGAGGCCTGGGACACCGGCCGGCCTCTGCCTCCCTACAACACCCTCCCGGCAGGGAAACCCAGCGGGCCCCGCCGACTTGCTCGAGTCCCCAGTGTCAGCCGCTCCCCCCCCCCAACACAGGGGCACGCACGGGGCCCGCCCGTCCCGTGGGGAACGTCGCCGGGATCCGCACCGCCAGCAGCGACGGGCCGTGATGTGACGCCCACGCATTATGGCTGACATCGGTGCCATTCGAGCAGATGCGGGGCCCCCGGCAAGAATGTCGAGGCGGCATGGAGTTGGGAAGAGCGAGGCCGCGAGAACAGGCCCGCGGGAAGGACCTAACATAGGATCCGGGACAGAGCCGGGTGCCAGGAAAACAGGCCCCGAGTGTCCGCCCTGCAGGGGGCGGTCTGACAGCGCTTGGAACTCGGACTGTCCTCGTGTATCCTCCTCAGGCCACCCATGACCCCGGCAGCCTGATCTGACCCAGTGCCTCCATAAGGAAAGAAACCAACACGTCAAAAGTGTGTTTATTTAATTCATTTCTTCACAGTGTTAACATTGTTTCATATTCCTTGTATATAAATGTTGTCTCCAAGAATTGGAAAAAATGGAATATAAGCATTTTTGAACAAATGTAAATGATCTATGCTCTGGCCTGTGGGGGCTGTTCTGGCAGGGAGTCCAAAGTAAACACCATGAATGGAGTGAGACATAAACCTTATTATGGGAACTTACAGGAGTAAAGAAAAAAGTCAGTCAACCTGCTCTGATGGTGGCCATTTAAGAGCTCAGTGTGAAAGTACACTGCAATTAGGCAAGAATCAGCAAGGTCCGTTATAGAGGCCTGAAATAGACATTCCAGTGAGTGTGGGATAAAGGGGTCTTGTTACATTTAGATTAGCTACATGCTAGGTAAAAGTAACAATCTCGGTTCTGGGAACAAGCGTACCTTGGAAAGGTTTAGTGAATAGAAGGGGAGAAGTGACCATCTGTGTGCTCTCTCCATTTGACGGGGGCTGATTACATTTTGATTAACTGCTCCAGGTAACGCAGGCTGCTGTGTGCTTAAGTTTCACAGAATTCTAGGGAAAGGCCCAGGCTCTAGGATCCCACAATCTTGATCTAGCAGCAGTAGGACCTGAATGTGGATCAAATGGCTGAAATTCAACAATGATTTGCCTGTCTATTCAAGATTAAATAAGTATTTTCAGTAAGCATGTTCATGTCATGTATACTGAGAACTCTCTGGTATAATTTTAGTCCAAGTAAAACACAATTAACTGGACCTAGCAGGAGAAATGTTTGATTGTATATAGGGTTAAAAAAAAACACAAAAATTTAAAAATTAAACCCATTCAACTACAGTATAAAAACAGTGAACCCTAGGATAAACCATGGATCAGAGTTAATAGTAAAATTATTAAATTGTGCTATCACCAATTGTAACAAATATTCCACCCCAATTCAAGGTGTTAATAATAGGATGGTTTGTTGGAATACTTTATTTTATGAATAATTGTTCTGTAAACCCACAGCTTCTCTAATAAAGAAAAAGTACACATATCTTTTATCCTGAATGAAAACAGCATTAAAATATTAGTCAATAAGTAGAAAAATTAAATCCTCAGTGATGAAGACAGTGAGATGGTATTCATGAATTGATATTTATACAATTTAGAAGATGACATATGAAAGTTGGTGTCAAATGAGCAGGGGAAGCAATCTTAGGTAATAGGATATATGGATGTAGAAATAGGGATTGATGTTTTGGACATCTTAAAATTCAGAAAAATGGGGCCTTTAGCAGAGAGAATGAACATGTAACATTTAGTCCTGGAATGATGATTTGGAATTTGCTTAGCCTCATCATATTAACACCAACAGTACTCTGCCGTCATAAAGTTACCTTGTGCAGGCTTAAAATATCTGAGAGTGACTCTGGGCAATATTTGTTAATTGAAACCTAGAGGAAAGTGTATCCTATGTAGATTGATGGGATGAACTCAAATTGTGGCAGCTCTTCTACATTTCATTAAAGAAAAGCTGGCAATCCATTTAGCTCCAATGTATGGAGATCCTAATCAGCTCTCAGTGAGCCCATTCAAGGTTTTAAACAAACATCTCAAAACTGAAAAGCATTGGAATAAATACAAATTTTGAATAAGAAAGAAGATAAACATTATTTAAATGACTGCAAATGCATGGAGACAAGAAGACAATGGGACATTGTAAAACCTTTAGTTTCTATAGACAAAAGTATATGGGATGACTTTGAATCTATCTGTATTTGTTATCAGAAAATAAATCAGTCTTAAAAATGCTAGAATGTTAAGGGTAATTATGTGTGTGTATTTACATAATTTTAAGAATTAAATATCATATAAGGTAATTTGAAAAAAATTATGATCATTTTTCATATTATGGAATTAAGGTACACATATGTGGAAAATACACAAACAGTAAATGATCATCTTAATTTTAAAATAAAAGTGAATTTGATGATATAAAAATTACAAGGGAAAAAACTAGAAAAATCATTCAGGTTAGAAAAATTTAATTTTCTTGATTGACATATGGATTATTGACATAATCCATACACATGGAGAGTACATTAATTAAAATACACATTTAGAAACACCAGTGTACAGCTTCATAATTCTTTTTTAACCATGGAAAATATTGTATTTGTGTGCATAGGAAGGACAGCTGCAAGCCCTTCACAGAGTAAACTCCACCCCAAGGGAAAATCTTAAAAATACGGAATGCTTCATGAATTCACATGTCATCCTTGCATAGAGGACATGTTAATATTTTCTGTATCATTCCAATTTTAATATATGTGCTGTCAAATAAAATACCATAAATTCATTATCACCTTAGGCAACATGAGAGAATTCACACTGGGGAGAAACCATGTCTGCCATCTATGTGAAAAAAACTTCACTGATATTTCTACCCTCAAAAGACGTCAGAGAACTCATGCTGAAGAGAAACCATATGTCTGCCCTCTATGTGGGAAATCCTTCAGTCATTGTGGTAACCTTAGGCAGCATGAGAGAACTCACTCTTTGGAGAAACCACTTGTCTGTGATGTTTGTGGAAAATCCTTCAGTCAATGTATTCATCTTACACAACATGAGAGAACTCACACTGGGGAGAAACCACATGTCTGCCATCAATGTGGGAAAGGCTTCACTGTTAGTTCTGCCCTCAGACAACATGGGAGAATTCACACTGGAGAAAAACCATATGCCTGCCCTCTGTGTGGAAAATCATTCAGCACATGTGGTAGCCTTAGGTGACATGGGAGAACTCATACTGGTGAGAAGCCATATGTCTGCATTGTTTGCAGAAAATCCTTCAGTCAATATATTCACCTTACACAACATGAGAGAAGTCACACTGGGGAGAAACCATATGTCTGCCACCTGTGTGAGAAAACCTTTAGATATAATTCTTCCATTAGGAAGCATCAGAGAACTCATTTAAAATGTGCATTTGGAAGAGTCTTTAGCTACAGGTATGATCTTTTAAAAAATGAAAGAACGTACACATGAGTGTACTTCTCTGTCAAAGTAATCAATGTGTAATTGCCTTTATTTCCAATCTATCCTTAAATAACATGATTGCACTATCCTGGGAGGAGCTCTATGTCTGTAATTACCTGTAATACATTTCAGCTGAGCTCCAGCCTTCATGTATATAAGCACAGCTCAGAGTAAGTATAGCTTCTAAACCATGAAACTAGAAAGAAAGGTCTTTACCAAGAGAAGGAAACACTAGGAGGACAAGAGATAACTTTTTATGGAGTATTCAATGAAAAAATATGAAAAAACCTTTACTTAGAGAGCAACACATTATTGGTCTTGATCTTCCTCTGTTTTAATTCATCTGAATACATATTTCTTTTGATGTCAGACACTGAATACCATGAATAATCAACCTTCTTTAAAATTGAATCATATAATATATATTCTTTTGTAGCTGACTGTTTTGATCACCATCTGTAAATCAGGATATTCAGTGTGTGTTTATGGAACATTGTTAGGAGTGTTCCATCAGATGAATTGTTTTTATTTTAGATATTCATTCTCTTAATAATTGGCTTTTTGTTTACCATGTTTTAGTTACTATGAAAAATATACTTCCTTTAAAATGGCTATGCTTGAGTTTGGAGGACCTAGACACTCATTATTCTCAAGCATGCAAAACATAAATTGCTGGATCTAAAATAGGTGCATGGGACCAGAAGACTGCATGAGGATGGCAGAATAGGGAGCCCCAAGACTCAGTCCTTCCACTACAAAATATATTAGGCAGGCAGGATTTATCTAAAACAGTTATTTTGGATCTACAGAGGCCAGAAGAACACTGTACAGCATCCAGGAAGAACAGAAGGAAGTGGCTGACTAATTTTAGCAAAGAACAGAAAATTGCTCTCCCCTAAAAGTGGCTACTGGCACCCTTATCTCACTCTTACTGCATTCCACCTTGGCCCCACCCCTAGCTAGATTGCTGTTGACAGAAAGGGACACAAAAATCCTCTTCCCCAAGACCAAGGAAATGCATGCATGGTAAAGAACTGATTGCAGCTTTTGATTGATGACTTTGGATTGCTGGAGCACAGTAATAAGGGTGGCCACTCTCACAAACCACACTTACAGAGGCCATGGTGACAGCCATTATTTCAACACACTCTGGGAGGCAGAGGTAAGTTGAAGAAACTACTCTTCCTCACGGCTGCAGGAGACAGATGAAGGGATGCATTTTCTGGGCAGGTCAATAGAGCTCAGCTTTCAGAACAGTGAAGGAAGCTTTTGATGCCCTTCCTGACTCTCTAACCAGGGCATTTGGGACATGGTCTGCATCCCTACATGGGCTACTGGCCTTGTTTCATAAGAAAAGGTTGACAAGAAAGTCCTCCCTAATGTGCCTCTCAACCCAGCTGCAATAGCAGCTTGAGGTATTGAAAGGCATATAAGAGCTATAGAGCCAGATGTTATGAAGCAATAGCTTGTGGACTTCAAATACCTAGGGAGAGGATGTCTACCTTCTGGGACACAGAGGGTACAAACTCCTGAAAACAGGGGAACTACAAATCAACTAACAAGTAAAGAACAGGACAAGAAACAATCACATAAAGACAAGGAAAACCATGTACACTACATTCACTCTCTGCAGGCATTCCTGATAAGAGGGCCAATGCTCATGAAAATCTCTTATTACAAGCTGGTTACAAAATCAAGAAACAAACACATAAGGGAGTAAATACCAGAATTAACATATTAAAATATAGAGTGTGCAACAAGAGTACAAGACAAACAAACAGGAAATGATGTTCCATCCAAAGGAAAAGGATAAAATTTCAGAAGCCAAAAATGAAGAAGGCCAATATGTGGACATACCAAATGAAACCTTTAAAAATATCTTAAAATACTCAAGGAGATGAAGGAAAATACAGAGAAAGAACTAAAGTTTGCAGGAAAACAATGATTAGGCCATATGAGAATCTTAGTAAAGATACAGATTTTGAAAGGAACCAACCTAAGAAAAGTACTGGAGCTGAAGATGATAATAACTGAAATAATTTCCAGAATGGTTTCAAGGGAAGATTAACAGTGGAAGAAGAAAGAATCAGTGAACATAAAGACAAGGTAATTGATATAAATCAGGCAGAGGAGCAAACATAAGAAAAGAATTATAAAATATGACAATTGCTTAAGAGATCATGGAGACACTTTTAAGCATACTAATGTATGAATCATAGGAGTCCCAAAAGGAGAAAAATGAAAGGGGCAGAATTAATAGTCAAAGAAATAATGAGAGAGAACCTCCCAAGTTGAGCAAATGATGTGAATATACACATCCAAGGCTCTCAGAGGATACAAATCATGAGAATTATGAAGAGAAATACACACTCACATTTACTGATCAATACATTGTGGAATACAAAGGACAAGAAAAGACTTCTGAAAGCTTCAAAAAAAGGCAATGAGTTATGACCAAGGAAATACAAATAAGATTGCTTGATGATTCTCATCAGGAAACATGAAATAATGAAGACAGAGAGCTGAAATTCTTAATGTGCTGAAAGAAAACAGATGCCAACAAGAAACAATGTCAGGAGAAACTTTCTTTCAAAAAGGAGGGAGAGATTAAGACATTTCCAAATAAACTAAAGCTGAAGGTGTTCCTCACAAGTAGAGGTGTCCCACAAGCAGTGCTAAAGGGACTTCTTCACATGAGAAGGAGAGGATACTAAGCAGTGGTATGAATGGCCATAAAGAAATGCATACCTGTGATAAATTAAACATTTGGGTAAGAATAATTCCAGAATTGTGGTGCCAGTGTACTTTTTTTTTTTTTTTTTTTTTTTTTTTTTGGTTTGTAACTCCATTTCTTACTTCCTACATATGCTAAATACAAATACATGACAAGTAATGGTAAATCTATGGGTTGGAATATACAAAGTACAAAGGTATATGTGATAACATGCACAAAGGAAAAGGTGTGAATAGAGAAGGGTATAGGTAAATTATATGTGTATGCCATTGAAGTTAAGGGGGTATCAAAATAAATATTATTGTTATATACCTGGATGTTAAATTTAAACCACTTAGTAACCACAAAGGAAATAGATATTAAAATATATCCAGATAGAAAAAGAAACAACTCAATTTGGTTGTGACAGTTGGATTCATGTGTCAACTTGGCCAGGTGATGGTGCCCATGTGTCTGGTCAAGCAAGCACTGGCCTAATGTTATTGCAAGGCCATTTGCAGCTGGTTAATAAACCAGAAGGCTGCTGTGCCAGTTTGGATTATTATGTTCCCTAAAATGCCATTATCTTTGTGCAATCTTGTGGAAGCAGACATATTGGTGTTGATTAGTTTGGAACCTATTAACTGGGTATTTCCATGGAGATGTGACTCAATCAATTTTGGGCAAGACTTTAATTGAATAACTTCCATGGAGGTGTTAACCTGCCCATAGAGGGTGGGTCTGAATTAAATCACTGGAGTCACATACAAAGCTGACAAACAGAAGGAACTTGGAGAAGCCAAATGACATTTTGGAGAGCAGATGTGAATGACATTTTAGAGAACAACTGAGAATGTCATTTTGAAGAGCAGCTGCAGCTAAGAGAGGAGAAAATGCCCCAATAGCAGCACTTTGGAGAATGTCATTTTGTAACACAAACTGAGAGCAAGCAGATGGCAGCCACCTGTGTTCCCAGCTAACAGATGTTTTCAGGACACCACTGGCCATCCTCCATACTGAAGGTAACCAACAGTTGATGTCTTACCTTGGACAATTTATGACCTTAAGACTGTAACTGTGTGACCATATAAACCCCCTTTGTAAAAGCCAATCCATTTCTGGTATTTGGCAAAAAGGCAGCATTAGCAAACCAGAACAGATTTTGGTACCAGAGAACTGGGGTGCTGCTGAGTTTGCAAATACCAAACATGTTGGCAGAGGTTTTAAATGGATAAGGAGAAGATTCTGGAAGAATTGTGAGGAGCTTGATAGAAAAAGCCTAGACAACTTTGAAGAGACTGTTGGTGGAAATACGAGCTCTAAAGATACTTCTGATGAGGTCTCAAACCGCAGTGATGAATGTTTCATTGCAAACTGGAAGAAAGGTGATTCTTAATTTAAAGCAGCAGATAATTTTGCAAAACTGAATCCTGGTGTTGGAAGGAAGGCAGAATTTGAAAATGACAACCTGGAGTACTTAGCTGAAGAGACTTCAACACTAAATATCAAGAGTGTGGTCTGGCTTCTCCTTGCAGCTTATAGTAAAATGGGGGTGGAGAGAGATAAGCTAAGAACTGAATTCTTGGGTACAAATAAACCAGAAACTGGTGGTTTGGAAGATTCTGGGCTTCTGAAAGCTACAGCTCCACATGAGGATTTAACCAAACATGGAACCCAACCATCATTTCAGTACAAGCCAGGATTGGAGATGGAGGTATCCAGAAAGGATTTTTGGAAAGTCCTTTTGTCTGATGCTTTTGACACTTGCAAACTGCATACCAAGCCTACAGAATTTTTGTGAAATCTGTATAAATGGAAGCATTGCTGGTCTGGACTGGAGGAAATGAATAAGGAACAAGTTGAAGGAAAATTTTCTGCAAAGACAGAGTCATGGAGGTTGAGGTCTGGAAGCAAGTGGTTCCTGGCTGGGAGAGTGGAGGAGTGTCCCATGCACATGGAAAGGGTATTTGACCCAGAGGCAGAGGGCAGGCCTTCCACCTCAATGTTCAGGAACAGTGCTGCCACCCCAGACCCCAGAGTGAATGGAGCACATTCCCTGGAGATTGGGGAGAGTCTTTGCCCTGGAAAGGCAGAGTCTGGTTGACACCCCAATGTTTGAGAAGAGTGGGGCCAAGAAGAAGGTGGTCTCCCCAATGTGTGTGGATATGTTGGAGCACTCACCCCAGTGAGAGAAAGGAGCTGCCATGAAGGCCCTTGGAAAGGATTGGACTTCTGTACTCTCAAGCCCCAATGACACAACATGGTTAAATAAATGACTCTCAAACTTTGAAATCAATTAAAATATGCCTTGTGTGTTTTAGGAACTGTTTTGGTACTGTGAACCCTGCTTTCCTTTCAGTTCCTCCTTATGGCAATGAGAATGTTTGTCCTATGATTTTCTCTCCTTTGAGTATTGGAAGCAGATAACTTGTTCCAAGTTTCACTAACCCACAGCCAGAGGGGAATTTTACTTTAGGACAGACCACAACTGTAACTGATTTTGGTGGGATCTTGTACTTACCTGTTGTTACCAAAATGATTTAAGATTTTATGATTTTGCAATTGGATGAATGTAATTTGTTTATGGAAAGATCCAGTCATTTTCAGGCCCAGGGGGTGGAATGTGGCAATTGGATGTTTTTTTGAACACCAAAACACTGTTATATTTGAAGCAATCTTGTGGGGACAGATATATTAATGTTGATTGGGTTGAAACTTATTGATTGAGAGTTTCCATTGAGATGTGGCTCCATCAACTGTGGACAAGATTTGATTGCATAATTTCCATGGAGGTGTTACCCTGTCCATTCAGGGTGGGTCTGAATTAAATCACTGGAGCCACATAAATAGCTAACAAACAGAAGGAACTTGGAGAAGTTAAGAGTGACATTTTGGAGAGCAGATGTGAGTGACATTTTGAAGAGCAGCTGAGAATGATATTTTGAAGAGCAGCTACATCTAAGAGAGGAGAAAACATCCCAAGGGCAACACTATGTAGAATGCCATTTTGAAACACAATCTCAGAGCAAGCAGACACCAGCCAACAGACATTTTCAGGACACTATTGGCCATCCTCCAGTGAAGGTACCCAACTTTGATGACTTACCTTGGACTCTTTATGGCCTTAAGACTGAAATTGTGTAACCAAATAAACCACCTTTATAAAAGACAATCCATTTCTGGTATTTTGCCAAAAGACAGCATTAGCAAACTGGAACAGCAGATTTATTAAATCAGAAATCAGTGGGCCACAGCTGTGGCTGATTACATCAATGATTACATCATTTTGTGCCTTCCAAAAAGAGAGAATTCAATCAGTTGGATTTAAACCAAAGAGCTGAACACTTTTAAACAAGACAGATAGAGGATCTTCACTTCTTCTTCAGCTAGCCAGTGAAGCATTTCCTAGGAGTTCATTGAACACCTTCATCAGAATTGCCAGTTCACTGCCTGAGGATTTCATCAAACACCTTCATTGGAGTTGCCAGTTTGATAACTGCCCTATGGAATTTGGACTCATCATCCCCACAGCTGCATGGACACTTTTATAAAATCTTATATTTAGATATCTCTTATTGATTCTGCTTATCTGGAGAACCTTAACTAATAAAACTTTGTACTGAGAGTGGTTCTTGAGAAACATAATCTTAAAATGAGGTTTTACAGTTGGTTTCCTTCTCTGGTTAGATTCAAAGGCAGTAATGACTCCATTTACAATAATCAAGATGGCACTGACAGCCCATGCTGTTACTTGGCATTGGAGATACACAAAATATCACCATTTGATTCTCCTAATAATACTCTTGTATGAAGCAAGGCTATGGGTGACAGTGTTTTTGACACCTTAAGAGTTTTGCAGAGTTAAGAGACATAATGATGTTGGCTGGTTGCTCTTAGATACATGGGATAAAGTTATAAGAGAAAGGGATGAGTTAAAGCCTTCAAATTTGAAACTTCAGTGCCATATGACAGATGTAAATGTTTATATTTGTGCCCTGAAAGGAAATCCTATTTCTTGTAGCTGAAGACTTGAGATTCTTGAAAAATAGACCCAGAGTCTCATTGTGTGAGTAACAGATTTACACTGTAAACTAAAATCTCAACTTGCAGGGGGTCTGCTAAAGTAAAGGCATTGATTGGAAAAGAATGGGATCCTGAAACTTAGGATTGGGATATATGGATTGATAATAATGGCAGTGAGGACATTGGAACCCTGGATTCTGCTGAGTCATCGTTAGATATAAATGTAGTGGTCTGCCCTGAGGAAACAGACCCCCACTGCCAGTCTACCATGAGGAGACAGCTACCCAACCTCCAGCCTGTTTTGAGGAAACAGCTTCCCAACATCCAGTCTGACCTGAGGAGCCTGCTATCCAATCACCATCTAAAGAGACTAACCCTTCAGTGTCTGATAAACCTGTAATCACCTCCCCTCAAGAAGCAGCCCTCTCTCCTCTGTCTGGAGAGATTAATCTTGTTTCATGAGATGAAACTGCCATGGAATGTCCTGAACTAAATAGCTTGAGGGATTCTCCTAGTCCTTTTTATGACCCACCACCACCACCACCACTATTTGCTTCAAGACCTATAACTAGACTAAAGTCCCAGCAGGCCCTCTAGGGTGAGGTATAAAGTGTGACCCATGAGGAAGTGTACACTCCAAAAGAACTGTATGAGTCTTTCAATTTATACAGACATAAATCAGGAGAATATGCATGGGAATGGATATTAAGGGTGTGGGATAATGGTTGAAGGAACATGAAATTGGATCAGGATGAATTTATTGATATGGGCCCACTAAGCAGAGACTTTGAATTCAATGTCATGAACTGAGGTGTTAGAAAGGGTGTTAATAGTTTGGGTGGTTGGCTGAAACATGGATCAAAATTTGGCTGCTGTTGCCTGAGGTTGAAATGCCAGGACTACCCTGGAATAATGTAGAGGAGGGAATTCAAAGGCTTAGACAGATTGGAATGTTAGAGTGGCTTTATCATGGAAGGCCTGCTCACACAACCCTGGAATGTCCAGAGGACACACCTTTTACCAGCTATGTGAGGAATAAATTTGTCAGACTAGCTCCATCATCTCTGAAGAACTCTGTAGTCATCATTCTCTGTAGGCCAGATATTACTGTGGGAACTATTGGCACTGAGCTGGATTCCCTAAACACAATGGGGATAATTGGATCCTGAGTCAGCAGAAGCCAAGCGACAGCAGTTAATCATCAAAGACAAGGTGAGCATGGCTACCATAATGGAAAACAGGCTCAAGACAGTAGTCAAAATAATCTGACTCTCAGAGACTTATGGCATTGTCTAGTAGATCATGGAGTACCTAGCAGTTAAAATAGTTGGACAGTCAACTAGATTCTTGTTCGAGTGTATAATCAGCAGAATTCTAGGTCAACTGAACAAAAGTCTACCTTGACTTATGAAAACAGAGAGTCATGGTCCCTTAATCAATTTCCAGACTTGAGACAGTTTACAGTTCCAGAGCCCCTGGTATGAGGGGAAGGCCAGGTACCCTTGGGGAAGGACCCTGTTACAATTCCCAAAATTTATACTGTTACTCTGACTCCAGCTTTCCCCAGGGGGACCTACAGACTTTTACCAGGGTAACTGCATTGGGGAAAAGGAAATGATAAGATATTTGGGGGATTATTAGACACTCATTCAGAAGTGACATTAATTCCAGGAGACCCAAATTGTCACCCTGGTCCAGCAGTCAGATTTGGGGATTATGGAAGTCAGATGATCAATGGAGTTTTGGCTCAGGTCCATTTTACAGTGGGTCCAGTGGTTCCCCAGACCCATTCTGTGATTATTTCCCCAGTTACAGAATGCATAATTGGAATGGACAACTCAGCAACTGGCAGAATCCTCACATTGGTTCCCTGACTCATGTAGTTAGGGCTATTATGGTGGGAAAGGCCAAGTGGAAGCTGCTAGAACTGCCCCTGCCTAGCAAAACAGTAAACCAGAAACAATACTAGATTCCTGGAGGTATTACAGAAATGAATGCCACTCTTAAGTAACTGAAGGATGCAGAGGTGGTGATTCTCACCACATCCCATTCAACTCTTCTAGTTGGGCTGTGAAGAAAACAGATGGGTCTTGGAGGATGAAAGTAGATTATAAGCTTAAATAGGTGGTGACTCCAATTGCAGCTGCTGTTCCAGATGTGTTATCATTGCTTGAGCAAATCAACCAAACCTCTTCTATCCCATATGCAGCTATTGATCTGGCAAATGCTTGTTTCTCAATAGCTGTTATTAAGGACCACAAGATAGAGTTTGCATTCAGCTGGCAAGGCCAGCAGTATACATTCACTGTGCTGTCTCCGGGGTATATCAACTCTCCAGCCCTATGTCATAACATTGTCTGCAGAGTTATTGATCATTTCTCCCTCCCAAGACATCATACTGGGTCACTATATTGATGACATCATGCTGATTGGACCTACTGAGCAAGAAGTAGCAACTACTCTAGATTTGTTGATAAGGTATTTGTGAGTCAGAGGATGGGAAATAGATAAAAAAAATACAGGGGACTTTCAGCTCAGTAAAATTTCTAGGTGTCCAGTGGTCTGAGGCATGTCTAGATATTCCTTGTAAAGTGAAGGATAAGCTGTTGCATCTGGCCCCTCCTACAACCAAAAAAGAGGCATAATGCTTTGTCAGCCTGTTTGGATTTTGGAGACAACATATTCCTCATCTGAGTGTGCTACTCCAGCCCATTTATCAGTGACCAGAAAAGTTTCTAGTTTTCAGTGGGGACCAGAAGAAGTTGAGTCTCTGTGACAGGTCCAGGCTGCCATGCAAGCTGCTCTGCTGCTTTGACTATATGACCCAGCTGAACCAATTGTGCTGAAAGTGTCAGTAGCAAAAAGAGATGCTGTTTGGAGCCTTTGGCAGGATTCCATAGAGAATCACAACACAGTTCATTAGGATTTTGGAGTAAAGCCTTACCATCCTCTGTAGATAACTACTCTCCTTTTCAGAAACAACTTTTTTTCTGCTATTGTGCCTTAGAACAAACAGAACAATTAACCATGGGCCACCAAGTTATCATGAGACCTGAGTTACCTATCATGAGCTGGGTGTTGTCCACCCCACCAAGCCATAAAGTTGGGCATGCACAGTAGCACTGTATCATAAAATGGAAATGGTGTATATGAGATAGAACTCAAGTAGCTCCTAAAGGCAAAAGTAAGTTACATGAGGAAGTGGTCCAAATCCCCATGGCCCCACTCCTGCCACATTACCTTCTCTTTCCCAGCCCACAACTATGGCATCTTGGGGAGTTCCTTACAATCAGTTGACTGAGGAAGAGAAAACATGGGCTTGGTTTACTGATTGTTCTTCATGATATGCAGGCACCACCCAAATGTGGAGAGCTGCATCACTACAACCCTTTTCTGGGATGTCCCTGAAGGACAGTGGTGAGGGGAAATCCTTCCAGTGGGCAGATCTCAGAAGAGGGAGCATGGTTGTTCTCTGTGCTTGGAAGCAGAACTGGTCAGAGGTGTGCTTGTATACTGATTCATGGGCTGTTGCTTAATGGTTTAGCTGCATCATCAGGGACTTGGAAGGAACATGATTGGAAATTTGGTGACAAAGAATTCTGCTGAAGAAGTATGTGGATAGAAGATTCTGAATGGGCATAAAAAGTGAAGATATCTGTGTCCCATTTGAGTGCTCACCAGAGAATGACTTCAGCAGAAGATTTTAATAATCAAGTGGATATGATGACCTGTTTGGTGGATACCAATCAGCCTCTTTCTCCAGCCACTCCAGTCATTGCCCAATGCCCAATTGGCTTATGAACAAAATGGTCCTGGTGGTAGGGATGGAGGTTATGCATGGGTTCAGCAACATGGACGTCCACTCACCAAGGCCAACCTGGGTACAGTTCCTGCCAAGTGTCCAATCTGCCAGTAGCAGAGACCCACACTCAGTCCCCAATATGGCACCATTCCCAGAGGTGATTGGCCTACTACCTTGGGGCTGGTTGATTACATTGGACCATTTCCATCATGGACTGGGCAGTGATTTGTTCTTACTGGAATAGAAAAATACAACAAATATCGGTTTGTCTTCCCTGCATGAAATGCTTCTGTCAATACTACCATCCTTGGACTTACAGAATGTCTTATCCTCAAACATGGTATCCCACACAACATTGCTTCTGAACAAGGAAACCACTTCACAACAAATGAAGTCAGGGAATGGGCATATGTTAATGGAATTCTCTGGTCTTGCCAGGTTCTCCATCATCCCGAGGCAGCTTGGTTGATAGAATGGTGGAATGGCCTGTTGAAAACTCAATTACAATTCCAACTAGGTGGCCATACTTGCAGGGCTTGGTCAGTGTTCTCCAGGAGAATGTGTATGCTCTGAATCAACATCTGGTCTATGGTGTTTCTCCCATATCCAGGTTTCATGTGTCCAGAAATCAAGGGGTGGAAACAGGAGTGGCACCACTCACTATCACTCCTAGTGACCCACTAAGATAATTTTTGCATCCTGTCTCTGCAAGCTTAAGCTCTGTTTGTCTACAAGTCTTAGTTCCAAAAGGATGAGTACTTCCACCAGGAAAAACAACAATAATTCCTTTGAACTGGAAGTTAAGACTGCTAACTGGCCACTTTTGGCTTCTTGTGCCTCTGAATCAACAGACAAGGAAAGGGATTACTGCACTGGCTGGAGTGATTGATCTTCACTATCAAGGGGAAATAGCACTGCAATATACAATGGCAGTAAAGAAGAGATTTGCTGGAACACAGGAGATCCCCTAGGGCATCTGTTAGTACTACCATGTCCTGTGATTATTGTCAATGGAAAACTGCAACAACCCAATCCAGGCAGGAATAACAATGGGCAAGAAATTTCAGGAATGAAGATTTGGGTCACTCCACCAGGCAAAGAACCACAGGCAGCTGAATTGCTTGCTGAAGGTAAAGGGAACATTGAATGAGTAGTGGAAAAAGGTAGTGATAAATATGAACTATGACCATGTGACCAGTTACAGAAATGAGGATAATGATGACATGAATATTCCCTCCTTGATTGGTTATGTGTATGTTTTTATTTGTTTGTAAAGCAAATATCTTTGCTTTCTTCTCTATCTTATCCCCTTATCATAAGACATAAGCTGTATTGTTCATTTTGCAGTATTTATGTTAAAGGAAATCAATTTTAATAGTTAATATCACCCAAGGACTTGCACCCTATTCTGGGGAGATTTAGTACATTTCCAGTTGTGTGCAGGACAGCAGAGTACTCTTAGGTGAAATATGTGTCTGTTATTGTTCTCTTGTTAGAGATAAAGTACGGCTTAAGTTGATGTGTATACCTGCAAGGTTGACAACAGGAGGACTGTGCTGGTTAGGTTCATGTGTCAACTTGACCAGGTGATGGTGCCCAGGTGTCTGGTCACTCAAACACTGGCCTAACCATTACTGTAAGGACATTTGTGGCTGGTTAATAAACCAAAAGGCTGGTTTATTAAATCATCAGATAGTTGGCTGCAGCTGTGACTAATTACATCAATGTATGGCACATCTTCCACGATGAGAGAATTCAATCAGATGGATTTACTGCAATCAGTTGAAGACTTTTAAGCAAGATAGATAGAGGACCTTCACTTCTTCTTTGGCTAGCCAGCAAGGTGTTTTCTGAAGAGTTCACCAAAGGTCTTCATCAGAGTTGTCATTTTGTTGCTTGCTCAATTACAATTCCAACTAGGAATTTGGACTCCTGCATCCCCATAGTTGTGTGAGACACTTTTATAAAATCATATATTTATATATCTCTTGTTGATTCTATTTCCCTAGAGAACCCTAACTATATAATGGTAAATCACAGAAAATAAATAAATAAAAATATAGGCATTAATGGAAGAATTGGGGGACACAAATGTTATAAGACACAAATATGTTAAGTATTGATATGGCAGAAGAGAGTCTGGCATTATCAGTAGTGGCTTTAAATTTAAATGTATTAAACTATCTAGTCAGAAGACACAGATTTGTAGAATGGATGAAAACCAGGGCCCAATTATATACTGGATTTAAGAGATTTACTTATATTCAAAGACACAAGTAGATTGGAAGAGTATTGATGGAAAAATATATGCCATGCAATAAGTAACAAAAAAGAGAGCTGGGATAGCTGCAGTAATATCAGATAAAATATACTTTAAGTCAAAAAGAATGAGGATCAAAGACAGTTATTACAAAGTAATAAAGGGGTCAATTCAAGAAGAACTTGCCACAATTATAAATATAAATGCACCTAACAGCAGAGCCCCAAAATATATCAAGCACTGATAGATTTGAAGGGAGAAATTGAAGTTCTATATTGACAGTAGGAGATTTTAATTCACCACTGTCCTTAATGTATAGAGTACCTAGTCAGATAATCAATAATGAAATACAAACTTGGATGATACTCTAAACAAACTGTAATTAATGGACATATATAGAACACTTTGCCAAAAAAACATGGAAAATAATATACATTATTCTCAAGTGTGCATGAATCATTCTCCTGGATAGACCACATTTTTAGGTCACAAAACCTGTCTCAATATATTAATAAAATATTGAAACCATACAATGCATTGCTTCTGACAACAATGGAATGAAGCTAGAAATCAATAACAGAAATAGAAATGGTAAATTAACAAATATGTGGAAATCAAATAAACATGCACTTAAACAATCATAAGGTAAAAAAAGAATTCACAAGTGATATGAAGAAATTTTTTGAGGCAAGCTATTCCCAAAGTGAGCAGAAGAATGGCAATAACAAAGATTACAGAGGGAAAAAATGAAATAGAAAATAGCATCAAAACAAAAAAAGCAATAGAATCAACAAAACCAAACATTGGTTTTTTGTAAAGATGAATAAAACTGTCAAAACTTTACCTAGGCTGAGAAAGAAAAAAAAAATAGAGAAGATACAAATAAGAAAAATCAGAAATTAAAAGAGGAACAATACTACTTACCATGCTGAAAGAAGAAGACTATAAGATGATAGTATGAGCAAAGGTACACCAATAAGTTAGACAACCTCAATGAATTGGACAAATTATTCAAAACCTGCAAACCAAATAGATTGACTCAAAAAGAAATAGAAGATCTCAAGAAACCAATTACTAGTAAAAGGATTGAATCAATAATCAAAAACCTACTGTGCCAGTTTGAATGTATTATTTCCCCCAGAAAAAGCCATGTTCTTTGATGCAATCTTGTGGATGGGACAGACATTTAAGTGCTGATTACAATGGAACCCTTTGAGTGTTTCCATGGAGATGTGACCCACCCAACTGTAGGTGATGACTATGATGAGATAATTTCCATGGAGGCATGGCCCCACCTGCTCAGCATGGGCCTTGTTTACTCAGGTAGTATATAAGCTCAGACAGAAGGAGTGAGTTTGCTACAGCCAAGAGGGGCACTTGGAATAATGCACTGGAACTGAGATGAGCATAAGCTTACAGAGACATTTTGGAGATGGCCCTGAAAGCAGACTTTTGCTCTGGAGAAGCTAAGAAAGGACTAATGCCCCAAGAGTAACTAAGAGTGACATTTTTGAGGAACTGCAGCCTAGAGAGGAATGTCCTGGGTGAAAGCCATTTTGAAACCAGAACTTTGGAGCAGATGCTAGCCACATGCCTTCCCAGCTACAGAGGTTTTCCAGACACCATTGGCCATCCTCCAGTGAAGGTACCCAGTTGTTGCTCACTTATATTGGACACTTTATAGCCTTAAGATTGTAACTTTGTAACCAAATAAACCCCTTTTTATAAAAGCCAATCCACTTCCGGTGTTTTGCATTCCAGTAGCATTAGCAAACTAGAATACCTGCCAACAAAGAAAAGCCCAGAACCAAATGGATTCATAGGTGAATTCTACTAAAAATTCCAAGAAGACAACTCTCTTTCTACTCAAACTTTTCAAAAAAATTTGTAAAGGATTGAAGACTCCATAATTTATTCTACAAGGTCAACATTACATTCATAACAAAACTGCATAAAGATACCAGAAGAAATGAAAAATTCTAGAACAATATCCTATGAATATAGATGCAATAATCCTCAACAACATACTTGGAAACTAAATCTAACAGCATATTTAAAAAAATCATACACCATTATCAAGTGGTATTTATCCCTGTTAGGCAAGGTTGGTTCAACATAAAAACTCAACTGATATGATCCACTATGTTAACACAATGAAGAGAAAAGAAATGACCATCTTGACAGATACAGAAAAGCCATTTGACAAAATTCAGCATTCTTTCTTGATAAAAGCACTTAGAATATCAGGAATAGAAGGAATCTTCCTTGTCATAATAAAGGGCATATATGAAAATTCTACAGATAATTTTGTACTTAATCATTAAAGACTGAAAACTTTCCATCTAATATCAGGAACAAACAAGGATGTCTACCCTCATTACTATACTTCAACATTGCAGTGGAATTCTTGCTTAAGCCACTAAGCAAGAAAAAGCAATAAAAGGCATCCAGTTGAAAATGCAGCAGTGAAATTCTCTCTATTTAAAGATGACATGAGCCTATGTACAGAAAATCCTGAGAACTCCACAGCAACATCTTGAAAGCTAATAAATGAACTCAACAAATTGGCATGGTACAAGATCTACACACAAAAGTTTATAGTGTTTATGTAAACAAGGAATGGACAATCATAAGAGAAATCAAGAAAAAAATTCCATTCACAATAGCCACACAAAGTATCAAACATTTAGGATAAATCTAACCAAGTGTGTAAATTACTTGTACACAGGCAACTACAGAACACTATTAAATGAAATCAAAGAAGTCATAAATAAATGGAAGGATATTCAATGTTCATGAATTTGGAAAAAAAACTATTGTTGTGGTAGCTTGAAGTTGACTGACCCCAGAAAATCATGTTTTTAAAGCTAATCCATTACTATTGGTGTAAACCTATTGTGGGTGGTCCCTTTTGGTTAGATTATTTCAGATGAGGCATGAATCAGGTGCTTCTTTATTCCCTTACTGGAGTAAGGGAATAAAAGGATGTAACACAAAGAAAAAAGACACAACACTAGGAAAGAAAGCCACAGAAACAGAGGAAGCCACTGTAGCCAGAAGCTAGAAGGAATGAAACCTGGAGGAGAAGGAAGAGACCAGAAGATGCCACCAGGTGCCTTGCCATCTGACAGAGCAGTCCAGGACAGCTGGCAGCCTGCTTTCAGAAAGAAGGTATTAACTTTATGACATCTTTATTTGGACATTTTTCTCAGACAGAATTCTAAGCTAGCAAGTTAAAAAATCCCCATAGTAAATGTTAACCCATTTATAATATAATCCATTTCAACAGGTTGTACAATCTAAAGCAGTCATTAAAATCTCCATTTTACCTGAAGCAGTTTATGAATTCAATCTCAATCAAAATTCCCACAATCTTCTTTTCAGAAATGGAAAAGCCAATCATAAATATTATTTGGAAGGTTAAGGGGAACCAAATAAATAATTCCAATCTTGGAAAACAGGAATAAACTTGGAGAATTCACACTTCCTGATCTTAAATCATGTTACAAAGCCACAATAATCAAAATACAATGGAATTCACAAACATATGGAGGCTAAACAACACCCTCTTAGAAAACTAGTGGGTAAAAGGGGAAATTACAAGAGAAATTAGTAAATACCTCAAGGCAAATGACAACAAAAACACAACATATCAAAACTTATGGGGTGCAGCAAAGGCGGTGCTGAGAGGGAAATTTATTGCCTTAAATGCCTATATTAAAAGAGAAGAGGGAGCAAAAATTGAAGAATTAACTGCTCACCTGGAGGAATTAGAGAAAGAACAGCAAACTAACCCCAAAGCAAGCAGAAGGGAAGGAATAACAAAGATTAGAGCAGAAATAAATGCAATTGAGAACAGGAAAACAATAGAGAGAATAAACAAAACCAGAAGTTGATTCTTTGATAAAATCAATAAAATCGATGGACCACTGTCTAGGCTAACAAAAAAAAAAAAAAAAAAAAAGAGCAGATGCAAATAAAAGCAATCAGAAATGGGAAAGGAAATATAACTACCGACCCTGCAGAAATAAAGGAGATAATGAGAAGATATTATGAGCAGCTATATGCTAATAAACTAGACAACTTAGATGAAATGGACAACTTCCTAGAAAAGCATAACTCAAGAAGAAATAGATGACCTCAACAAACCAATCACAAGTAAAGAGATTGAGTCAGTCATCAAAAAGCTCCCAAAAGGGAAAAGCCCAGGACCAGATGGTTTCACATGTGAATTCTACCAAGCATTCAAGAATGAATTAGTACCAATCCTGCTCAAACTCTTCAAAAAAATTGAAGAAGAGGGAAAGCTACCTAACTCTTTCTATGAAGCCAACATCACCCTAATACCAAAACCAGGCAAAGATACCACAAAAAAGAGAATTATGGACCAATTTCTTTAGTGAATATAGATACAGAAATCCTCAACAAAATACTCACAAATCGAATCCAGCAGCATATTAAAAGAATTATACACCATGACCAGGTGGGATTTATTCCAGGTATGCAAGGCTGTTTCAACACAAGAAAATCAATTAATGTAATACACCACATCAACATCAATAAATCAAAGCAGGAGAACAACATGATTATCTCAATTGATGCAGAAAAGGCATTTGACAAAATTCAACGTCCTTTCCTGATGAAAACATTTCAAAGAATAGGAAAAGAAGGGAACTTTTTTAATATGATAAAGGCAATATATGAAAAACCCACAGCTAACATCACATTCAATGGGGAGAGACTGAAAGCTTTTCCTCTAAGATCAGGAACAAGACAGGGATGCCCACTATCACCATGGTTATGCAACATTGTGCTGGAAGTTCTAGCTAGAGCAATTAGGCAAGAAAAAGAAATAAAAGTCATCCATATTGGAGAGGAGGAAGTAAAACTTTCACTATTTGCAGATGACATGATTCTACATGTAGAAAATCCAGAAAAATCTACAGCAAAGCTACTAGAACTAGTCAATGAATACAGCAAAGTAGCAGGCTACAAGATCAACATGCAAAAATCTGTACTGTTCCTATACACAAGTAATGGGCAACAAGAGGAGGAAATCAAGAAAAAAATCCCATTTACAATAGCAACCAAAAGAATCAAGTATTTAGGAATAAACTTAACCAAGGACACAAAAGACCTTTACATAGAAAACTATAAGAAACTGCTAAAAGAAATTGAACAAGACCTAAGAAAATGGAAGAACATACCATGTTCATGGATTGGAAGACTAAATATAGATAAGATGGCAATTTTACCTAAACTGATTTACAGATTCAATGCAATACCATTCAAATCCCAACAACTTACTTTACAGAAATAGAAAAACCAATAACTAAATTTATTTGGAAGGGTAAGGTGCCCCGAATAGCCAAAAATGTCTTGAGAAAGAGGAATGAAGTGGGAGGTCTCACACTACCTGACTTTGAAGCATATTACAAAGCTACAGTGCTCAAAACAGCATGGTAGTGGCATAAGGACAGATAGAGTGACCAATGGAATCGAATTGAGTGTTCAGAAGTAGACTCTCGCATCTACGGACAACTGATCTTTGATAAGGCAGTGAAGCCAAAGCAACTGAGACAGAACAGCCTGTTCAAAAAATGGTGTTTGGAGAACTGGATATCCATTTCCAAAAGAATGAAAGAGGATGCCCATCTCACACCTTATACAAAAAATATTAAAAAGTATAAAAATTATTTCTTCATGTCCTTTATATCCTGTGCCATGATCTCCTTGTTTGTCATTAATTTTTTGTTTAATTGCTCCAAGTTCTGTGTCTCCTCTGATCTTTTGATTTGGGTGTTTGTGTTTGTGTTATCCATATCTTCTGGTTTCTTCATATGCTTTAAAATAATCTATTGTGCATTATTCACAATTGCCAAGAGATGGAAACAACCCAAATGTCCTTCAACAGATGAGTGGATAAATAAAATGTGGTATATACACATGATGGAATACTACAAGGCAGTAAGAAGGAATGATCTCGTGAAACATATGACAACATGGATGAACCTTGAAGACATAATGCTGAGCGAAATAAGCCAGGCCCGAAAAGAGAAATATTATATGCTACCACTAATGTGAACTTTGAAAAATGTAAAACAAATAGTTTATAATGTAGAATGTAGGGAAACTAGCAATAGAGAGCAATTAAGGAAGGGGGAACAATAATCCAAGAAGAACAGATAAGCTATTTAACGTTCTGGGGATGCCCAGGAATGACTATGGTCTGTTAATTTCTGATGGATATAGTAGGAACAAGTTCACAGAAATGTTGCTATATTAGGTAACTTTCTTGGGGTAAAGTAGGAACAGGTTGGAAGTAAAGCAGTTATCTTAGGTGAGTTGTCTTTTTCTTACTCCCTTGTTATGGTCTCTTTGAAATGTTCTTTTATTGTCTGTTTTTTTTTTTTAAATTTTTTTTCATATAGTTGATTTAAAAAAGAAAAAAAAAGTTAAAAAAAAAAAACAAGGAAAAAAAATATGTAGTGCCCCTTTGAGGAGCCTGTGGAGAATGCAGGGGTATTGGCCTACCCCACCTCAATGGTTGCTATCATGACCACAGACATAGGGGATGATGGTTTGATGGGCTGAGCCCTCTACCACAGGACTTGCCCTTGGGAAGACGGCTGCTGTAAAGGAGAGGCTAGGCCTCCCTATAACTGTGCCTAAGAGCCTCCTCCCGAGTGCCTCTTTGTTGCTCAGATGTGGCCCTCTCTCTGTAGCTAAGCCAACTTGAAAGGTGAAATCACTGCCCTCCCCTCTACATGGGATCAGACACCCAGGGGAGTGAGTCTCCCTGGCAACATGGAATATGACTCCCAGGGAGGAATGTAGACCTGGCATCGTGGGACAGAGAACATCTTCTTGACCAAAAGGGGGGTGTGAAAGGAAATGAAATAAGTTTCAGTGGCAGAGAGATTCCAAAAGGAGCCGAGAGGTCACTCTGGTGGGCCCTCTTATGCACAATTTAGACAACACTTTTTAGGTTCTAAAGAATTGGGGTAGCTGGCGGTGGATACCTGAAACTATCAAACTACAACCCAGAACCCATGAATCTTGAAGACAATTGTATAAAAATGTAGCTTATGAGGGGTGACAATGGAATTGGGAAAGCCATAAGGACCACACTCCACTTTGTCTAGTTTATGGATGGATGAGTAGAAAAATAGGGGAAGGAAACAAACAAACAAACAGACAAAGGTACCCAGTGTTCTTTTTTACTTTAATTGCTCTTTTTCACTATAATTATTATTCTTGTTATTTTTGTGTGTGTGCTAATGAAGGTGTCAGGGATTGATTGAGGTGATGAATGTACAACTATGTAATGGTACTGTGAACAATTGAATGTATGATTTGTTTTGTATGACTGCGTGGTATGTGAATATATCTCAATAAAATGAAGATTAAAAAAAATCTAAGGACAAAGCAGTTTATCATAGCATTTTTTATAATAAACAAAAAGTGGGTGACCTACATGGCCAGCAGTGGAAGACTGGTAAAAGTAAATGATAGTACCATATAATGGCATACTAAGCAGCTGTTAAAAATTGTGTCCTTATTGTTAACACCAATACCTTAATATTCTTTCATTACAGTAACAATGTACCACACCAATGCTAGGGATCGATGATGGGGGTGGGGATAAGGGGTATGGGATGTTTTGGGTTTCCTCTTTTTTTTTCTTTTTTCCTTTTTTTTCTGGAGTAATGAAAATATTCTAAAATTGACTGTGGTGATGAATGCACAATGAAGTGATGATACTGTAAACCACTGATTGTATACTTTGGATGGATTGTATGGTGTGTGAATATATCTAAATAAAATTGCATTAAAAAAAAGACAAAAAAAATATTCTGTTGTTTTTGGCCTCTTGGCATTTGCTTATTTGATAGGGCTCCTTTAGGATATTTGGCTTATTTGAACAATTATCCATAATTTGTCAGAGCTACAACTCTGTGGAGTAAACTTCCTCTGACTAATCAGCAGGTGGTGTCCACAAGCCACCTATTTCCCTCAAGCCAGATCTCCCCAACTTCTCTTTGTGGTGAGTGGGGGTCTGAGTCTTGTGGAGGCCCAATTTGTGAGCCATATTTCCATGTGTTATTGGTGCTGCCCACCCTGAATGTGGGTGGTGTGTCTGAGCAGTTAGGAGGGGAGAGTGGCTTTATTAATCAAATCTTCCAGGTGTTACTGGAGACTTATAGCTCTTGCAGGGTTCCAAACCTTTGGTTCTCTCTCACCACAGTTTGTCTCTGCTATGGGACCACAAGTCCCTAGTAGTCGTGTACGGTCCCTGGGACTTCCCTGTGTGTTCCTCTTCCAAGTCATACCCTTTTAAGGCTTCTGCTGAGGGAAGACTCTGTTACATCAAAGGTGAGTGCAGTCCCCAAGGGAAGATCTGGGCCACAAGGCTGCGTAGGGGTGTTCCCAGCCTGCTGAAAGATGGCTGTTTGGGGCAAGGTAATTTCCCCCCTTTTCAGACCTCCACCTCCCTAGCCCTGGGACAATTCACTGTGGGTGTGCGAAAGGCTATTGTCCAGGCCAGATACTGAGGTGTGTGCACAGGTTGCAGGAAGGACTTCCTGCCAAGCTGGGTTGTGTGGCATAGTTCTGGGCCATGACACTAGGCAGGGGCTTTCTCAGCCTTCCAAGAAGATGGCTGTATGAGCATGGTGATTTGCCCCTTTTCATGGACCTCCACCTTCCTAGTGTGTGTTGTGGGAAGAACTTCCTGCCATGCTGTTTTGTGTGGCTCTTGCTTCCAGATCTGCAGCCATTTTGGGTTTTTAAACTAATCCATCTCCAAATGCTAAACACCAACCCCTGGTTTCTCCTGACTGTGGCATGGCTGCTGGTTTTTGAGCAGACTCACTCACTCATTACAGAGTGTAGACTCCCAGTTTCATCAAGTGCATAGTCTGTGTGGATTTAGCAGAAATTGCCAAGCTGATGTGTCATTGGAACTGGTATTCTGGAGCACTTTCTGTCTTTTATCTAGCATTTTTTGCAGAGACTTTTTGCCCTGTCTTTCTTAATCCACTTTCTTCCCTTAATTGGGTTTTATATCTTTCTGTTGAGTTGTAGAATCTCTAAGTATTTTGGATATTAAGTATTATCTGATACATCATTTCAAAATATTTCCTCCCAAAGCGTACGCTGCCTTTTTCATTTTCTGGCAAAGTTATTTGATACACAAAGGTATTCAATTTTGAGGAGATCCTTTTTATTTATTCTTTCTTTCACTGCTCACACATTGGGTGTAATTGTAGGATGACACCTCCTATTACAATATTTTAATGCTGTTTCCGTATACTTTCTTCTAAATGTTTTATGGTTTAGCTCAAATTTTTAGATCTTTGATACATTTTGAGTTAATTTTTGTATAAGACATGAGATAAGAGTCCTCTTTCATTCCTTTGGGTATGGCTATCCTGCACTCAAACACTATTGAAGATGCTGTGATGTCACAGTTGTCTTGGCTTGATCAACTTATCAAAAGAAATTCTCCGTAGATGAAAGGGTCTATTCAATTCCTTTGGTCAGTATATCTATATTTGTGCCAGTACAAGGCTGTTTTGATCACTGTTCCCTTTTAATGCTTCAATCAGGTACTTTATTGACCAAAAGGGGGGTGCTTTATTTCTAGGGACTCAGAAGATGTGTCCTTTTCCCAAATTAGATGTTATTTATTTGCATCCCTTTCTTTTTTGTTTTCTTAAGCTTGCTATGTGTGAAATGATTTTATTGATTTCCTCAAAGGGCCAGCTTCAGGTTTTGTTGATTCCCTCTATTATTTTCATGTTCTCAATTTCATTTATTTCTGATTTAATCTTTGTTATTTCTTTCCTTCTGCTTGCTATGGGGTTAGGTTGCTGTACCTTCATTAGTTTTTTTCCAGTTGAACAGTTAATTCCTCAATTTTTGCTCTATTTCCTTTTTTAATATAGATATTTAGGGCAATACATTTCCCTCTCAGCACCACCTTTGCTGCATCCCATAAGTTTTGATATGTTGTGTTTTCATTGCCATTTATGCTGAGATATGTACTAATTTCTCTTGTATTTATTCCTTGATTGGTTCTTTAAAACTGAGTTATTCAGCATCCATGTACTTGTGAATTTTCCAGTTCCTCCTGTCATTGATTTCCACTTCATTCCATTATGATCTGAGAGTGTGTTTTGTATAATATCATAGTTTTTAAATTTATTGAGACTTGCTTTGTGATCCAACGTGTGTCTCTCCATGGGAATTTTCCATGTGCACTTGAGAAAAGTATGTATCCTGTTTTTGGGGTGTGTAGTGTTCTATAAATATCTGTTAAATCTTGTTTATTTACCTTACAATTCAACATTTTTCTTTCCTTATTGATCCTCTGTCTAGATGTTCTATCCATTGATGAGAGTGATGTATTGAAGTCTCCAACTATTATTGTAGAAGTGTCTACTTCTCCCTTCAGTGTTGTCACTTTGTGTCTCATGTATTTTTGGGTGACCTGGCTTGGTGCATATTTATGATGGTTATGTTTTCCTTATTAATTGCCACTTTTATTACTATACAGTGTCTTTCTTTGTCACTTTCAACTGTTTCACATTTGACATCTTATTTTTCTGATATTAGCGTACTTACCCCTGCTTTCTACTGGTTGTTGTTTGCATGAAATAACTTTTCCTAACCTTTCACTTTCAACCTATAGTTTTCCTCATGTCTAAAGTTTGTGTCTTGTAGACAGCATATGGATGGATCCTGTTTTTCAATCCATTCTGTCAGTCTATTTCTTTTTGTTGGGAAATTTAGCCCATTAACACTTACTGTTATTAATGTAAGGGCACTATTTTCTTCTACCATTTTGTCTTTTGGATTTTATTTGTCATGTCTTATTTTTATCTCTTTCCTTTTATGCTTCTTGATGTTCTTCATTTCTATTCTCTTCTCCACACCTTTCCCTCTTTTCTTTTCTTATCAGCCTGTAAAGCTCTCTTTAGTATTTCTTGTAAAGCAGGTTTCTTGTTCAAACACTCTCTCAATGTTGGTTTGTCTGAAAATATTTCAAACTCACCCTCATTTTCGAGAACAGTTTCCCTGGATGCAGAATCTTACTTGGCAGTTTGTATCTTTCAATATCTTAAATATATCTTACTTCTGCCTTCCTTCCCCCCTGGTTTCTGCTGAGCTCTCCACTCAAAATCATCTTGAGCTTGCCTTGTATATTAGAGATCCATTTTCTCTTGCTACTTTCAGAATTCTCTTTGTCTTTGACACTTGAAAATCTGATTAGCAATAGTCTTGTCGTGTGTTTATTTGGGTCAATTCTGTTGCAGTACATTGTGTTTCTGGGATCTGTAATTTTAAGTCTTTCATAAGAGATAGGAAATATTCAGTGATTATTTCCTCCATTATTCTTTCTGCCCATTTTCCCTTCTCTTTTCTTTCTGTGACTCCCATGACATGTATGTTCATGTACTTCATGCTGTCAATCATTTCCCTGAGACCTTGGTCATATTTTTTCCATTCTTTTTCCTATCTGTTCTTTCGTGTGTAAGATTTCAGATGTTCTCTCCTCTCATCCACTAATCTTTCCTTCTGCTTCTTCAGCTCTGGTTTTGTAAGTCTCCATTGTGGTTTTCATCTCTTCTCTTGTGCCTTTCATTTCCATACTTTCTGTCATTTGTTTCTTAAACTTTCAAGTTCTTCCTTATGTTTGCTCAATGTCTTCTTTTTATCCTTCATCCCTTTTGCCATATCTTTCTTCAGTGCACTGATTTCATTCTTGATTTGGTTTAGAATGTTTGCTTATCTTTAATGAGTTGTTTCAAATCCTCTATCTCATTTTAGGATCATTCATTGACTGGGCCATATCTTCAATTTTCCTAGTGTGACTCATATTTTTTTTTATATCTAGGCACTGGTTTTCTTGTTTATTTTACTCTAGAGGTCATTTTCACAGTTTTACTTTGTGCTTTCTTGTTGGTTGGGTTTGTTGTCTATCTGTTCTTTGTCATTCACTTCAACTATTTTCTAGTCCTCTAACACAGCTTCTGTTTAATTGATAATGTTTTAGCTCTTGTTATTCTGGTTCTTGCCCTGGGTATATGTCTCTCCTGACAGCCAGTTGTCAGATTACCTCTGCTCCCCCCATCTTCCCTGTAACCATGCACCCACAGAAGCCTACCTCTGAGGTGTAGGTAGTTGGCACAAAAGCAATTTCTCTGTTTGTGAGTAAATCATGTCTGCTGGCTCCCAGTGGTGTTCCATTTTTCACCATCTAGCAAGCCCCAGGTTTCTTTTAGAGCACTGCTTTAAATGTAGGGTTTTCTGTATTTCTGAAGTTAAACAAGGCCAGTTTCCCAAGCAGGTGGTGTCTTGGATAAGGTCTGGATGGTTTGTTAGAAGTCCTAATATTCCCTGAAACTTTCCAGTCTGCCCAGCAGATGACATTGTTTGGTGACTTAATTTTCCTGAGAAGGTGTTTACCTTCTCAATCTGAGGCTGTGTCTGACCAGAAGAGTTTGACTTACCCTTTGGAGTACAGCTGAGACTGGCTGGATGCTGCTGTACTACCTCCTGGAGCTCAGCTGAGTCTGGATGGGTAGGGCTAAATTACCTGTCTTAGCCTGAATGAGTCAAGTTGGTTGGGGCTGGATGACCTCTTGGAGCCCAGCTGAATTTGTCTGGTTAGGGCTTAATTACTTCTTAAAGCCCAGCTGAGTCTGGTTGGATGGGGATGAATTGCCACCTGTTGCAACCCTCTTACTTGGCAGATATGAAGCTGTGGGCTTTCTGTACACCCACTTTGCTGGGTAAATTCTGACTAAATGTGGGATTGTGTCCCTCTCTCTTTGCGTAGTTGAGGACTCACCATGCTGCCATAGTTTTCAACCATCTCCCAGGCAGGTATCAGTCCACTTGGTACTATGTAGCTCTAGAGTCAGTAGAGGGATTTCATACTCAGGGCTCTCTGCCCACCTTTTCTTATACTCTTTGTCCCTCAATCATCTTTGCCTTGAAGTGTCCTCCCCTATCTCTAAATCGTGAAGTGATGGGGATCTATCTCACTGCTTTAAGAGATTTTATAGAGTGTCTGCAGTTGGAGGTTAGTGGAATCCTAACTGCTGGTTCCATGTTCCTTCCATGCTGCATGAAACTGAAGGAGGGGGATGGTAGGGGGAGAGGACCCAACAGCCCAGAATTGAGTTCTCCTACCTATCTTACTCCTTCTTCAATTCAACATCTCTAGGGTTCTTCTCCCATCCATACCCTCCTCCATGTTTCCAGATTTCCAAACAAGTCAGGGTTATCCCGCCTTTTGCTGAATATCTGGGGAGATTTTGACAGCTGTTTATGATGCCATGTTGATGACATTACTCTAAGATAATTTTAATGGATAAAATTGCTGAAAATATGCTTAAGATGTGGAACAAAAAATCACATATAGGTGAGACAATTAAATACTTAGCAGAAGAGACTGACATAACTATACATACAGATATTGAATTAATGAATAAATGTGATCACTCTTTTAGAGGACAATTCCTCATCACTCCATTCGAGCATAAGACACGTGTTTCAAATTCAAAGAATACCAGAGGAAAACCCCAAGTGAAACAACAAAAAATTAGGAAATAAGTAAATAAGGTAGAATACTAAAGTTATCTGTTTGTTTTTCTGGTGAATATTTATGAGACTTTCTCATTTGTCATTTTTGAGATATTCAGATGTTATCTCCACTGTTACCCACAAGATCAGTCTTCCAATTTAATATTTCCATATATAACATTGTTGCAGAGATGAAAGCTTTTATAACATCACAAAATACAGTCAACTCATAATCACAGATCAGCCCTCATTCCAAAAAACATTATTTAGAGTCATTCATGTATGAATATCACACAAAAAGTAAAAGCATCTACATAGAGATTAACAAATGAAAAAGGATTTAACATAGAAATTAAAGGGCTATTATAAAACACCCCAATTCAATAAACTCATAGGGATATTTGAAAATCATATATATATTTGATCATGTATGTGGGTATATGTATATAACTACATGAATTTTCATTCACAAACATGTCTATAGAGGAAAAACATGGTGAAATGATAAAGGATTAATGAGACCACATAACATTTTTGTGATGCTACATAAATGTGGTTGTAATAAATCAAAGAGAGGAAATAACTGTATATAAAAGTTAAACTAAAGACATACATAGGATGCCAGTTGCAAAGGAGAATAAAATAGATACATGTCAAGGAGGTCTGCCTTAATAGTAACAATATACAGAAAATAAAAAATCAGAAGGAGAGCGAAGGATATTACAAAATAACTATGGAGTATGGGAATCCTCCATTTGAAATTATATTCAAGGTATTAAGAAATTTTGCATGCTTAGTCATGACATTTGAAAGCACAATAATAAGTTGAAGATCTTGTAGACAAGATCTTAACCAGGAAATTATGAATAAGATTAGGAGGACTACAAAAGTCAGAAATGTCCAGTATTAGACCCTAATGCCCATTTTCACTTTCTTAGGATACTGCATGAATGAAGTGAACAAGAGAGGTCCACTTCAAAAGAAAATGAAGGGAGGAATTAGCCTGAGAGTTGTACATAAGACATATAATGTCAACATTCCAAACTAGCAAAGGAGGACTGGAAGGCTTGGGAGAAAGTCTGTCAGAAAATGGATTTTGGTAGAATAGAGGAGGTTATGTGCATGAAATTAGGTATTTCAAAATAATTTATGTAACTAAAAATTCCACAAAAATTAGTGATATAAAAAAGATATATATACAAATTTGTGTTTATCTTAGAAATGTATGTGGTTTAAAATAAGAAATTCAACATAGTAATCAATGAAAGAACTTAAGGAAGAAATATTAGGATCATTGCCATGAAGAAGTGATAATTATATTGCAATAAAATACTCATTCATATTGAAAAATTATAGCAAAGAAAATAAAAATACTCCAAAAAATGTATTGCTAAGAAATAAATTCAGGTTGACCACCACAGAAATTAATATATTCATGATAAGAGTATCTTTTGAAGGGAATCAGGCTCCCCACCCCAAAAAACTAACTGCAGTCTCCTCATTAATGAAGCAACATAGGAAGTCAAGAAAAGGAAAAAAAAAGTATGAGATTTTTCATATGAAGCAAAAGAACAACAAATAGCAGCACAAACAACTCAATGTTAAATTTAAAATTTTACACAGATAATATGAAAATGTATTAGAACCTTTATAAGATTGTGTGTGGTTATAGGATTTCAGCAAAGGACAGATTTATTTTATTCTAGCTCATTTGAAATACTAGACTAATGATTAGTGTAATAATGAAAAAAGTGCTGAAAATATCCTTAAGAGTGGAACTAAAAAAGAAAATATGGGTGACAGTGTAATTCTTGTCAGAAGATATAGACAAAAATACTCCAGGCATAGATATTGAATCTTAGAAAAATCTATTAGAGGACAACTTCTCACATCCATATGTGGCATCAGTCATGTATTCACAATCCAAGAGCAACAGACATAACTCTGAAGAAAATGAAAATAAATAATCAAATACTGTGTTTGTTACACTGGGTAGATTTGATCCTTTCTCACTTGAAATTTTGGAACTCTCAGATGCTTTCTCCACTCTTTGCCTCAAGCCAATTTTCCAATTTAAAAGTTCCATGTGTAACATTGGTACAACCATGATTTCCTTCCCAAATCACAAAAACCTCATAACCACATTGTAGTCCTTTCTTACACAAGAAAAGACTGTTTAAGTTCATTAGGGTAAAAAAATATGTGCAAATGCAAGCATATCTACAACTTTCATGTAACAAAGGAAAAAGGAATTTTCATAGAAGTGAAGAGGCTATTCAAATATCAGGTGTCCCACTCCTAAATGCCCACTTTCTAAGTCTTAGGATAATATGTAAACAAAGCAACTATGAGAAATCCACATATAAAGTCTAGTAAGTTAAACAGCTAGCATGAGAGGCATAAGGAAGGCATATAATGTAGCATTCCAAAGTAGAAAATGTGGATACAATGCTGTGGGTAGATCACTGGAAAAAAAATAGTACTTTTATAAGGAAGGATATTTCATTAAATTAGGAATATTAAATAAATTAGCATATATGTAAAATTTATACAAAATATCAGGGTGACATATAAAACATTCTATATATCATTAATAACTTTTGTTTTTCTCAGAAATCATGTTTGTTAACCTTAGAAAATTAAAGTAAGTCATCACAACAGTGCTTAAAGGAGAAACATCAAAGGAACTTAGGAAGTTTCTCATTCATGATAAAAACTGTTTTTGAATATATAAAAAGGAATAACCTGACTCTTTGAAAAGTAGCTATTAAAAAGAAATTATCCTGACATTCTGGGAAGATGGCAGCATAGAAAGAGGTGGAAGACTTAGTCTCCCCCAGAACAATTTATAAATGAAAAACCAGTAAATAACCTGGAATGGTAACGGGGAGACAAATGTGACAGTACACTCAACATCCACTGACATGATTTGGGAGGAATGTCTGAGATCACAGCATAAAATCTGTAAGTAAAATTGTGGACCAGCGCTGAGAGCCAAAAACCTAGAGCCAGGAGCCCCTCCCTCACAGAAGCCATGCCACGCAATTTCTCAGCCCAGCCCCAAGTGAGGTTTTAGCGATAACTGCTCAATACAGACAGCGAATCCTCAACAAGCAGACAGAGGCTTTTGGTGACGGCTGACCTTGGGAGAATCGGGGGAAATATTCTGTCTCTCACTCTCTCTGTGGAGAAAACCTCGGCTGCTCTCAGCCCACAAGGAGTTGCAGTGGAGACAACCTCACACAATCGGCATTCTGAAGAGAGCTGAGAGCCCCGCGGTGCAGCCAAGTGGCCCAGGGCTTCCCTAGAGGGATGGCGCACACTGATGACATAGCAGGGCATTTTCTCTCAGCTGAGGGAGGATCACGGCTGTGAGGGGGGATCTGCTCAGAGAACCCAGAGGCGCTACACCAAGTCTGATGGTTTATGGGACACTGAGAGTGAGCTGCCCCTCCTCTCTGGCCACCTGTGCACGTGCCCCACATTCAGGGTGGGCAACTCCAGTGGCACGCCCAGGCTGAGTTCTCCAACTGAACATACAAGAATCATTTCTCCACACCACTGACTGGAGGGATATAGGTGGCTCACAGATGCCGTCTGCTGGTTACCTAGAGAAAGTGCACGCCATCAAACTGTGTCTCTGACAAATTAGATTGATATCCTTTTCTTTTTCTGATACAATTTGAAAGAACTCTATCAAGCAAAAACAAATGCCAAGAAGCCAAAAACAACAGAAAATCTTAATGCCTATGATGAAACCAGATGATATGGAGAATCCAGCTCCAAACACACAGATCAAGATTTCTGAAGAAATGTTATTCCTCACAAAATTAATTAAAGAGGTACAATGAAAGAATGAAAACATGGCAAAGGATTTAAAGGACATCAAGAAGACCATGGCCCAGGATATAAGCACCATAAAAAAGACCCTAGAAGAGCATAAAGAAGACATTGCAAGAGTAAATAAAAAAATAGAAGATCTTATGGAAATAAGAGAAACTGTTGGCCAAATTAAAAAGACTCTGGATACTCACAATTCAAGACTAGAGGAAGCTGAACAACATCTCAGTGTCCTAGAAATCCACAGAACAGAAAATGAAAGAACAAAAGAAAGAATGGAGAAAATAATTGAAAAAATTGCAATGGATCTCAGGGATACAATAGATAAAATAAAACATCCAAACTTAAGACTCATTGGTGTCCCAGAAGGGGAAGAGAAGGGTAAAGGTCTAGAAAAAGTATTCAAAGAAATTGTTGGGGAAAACTTCCCCAACCTTCTACACAATATAAACACACAAAGCATAAATGCCCAGCAAACTCCAAATAGAATAAATCCAAATAAACCCACCCCAAGACATATTCTGATCAGACTGTCAAATACTGAAGAGAAGGAGCAAGTTCTGATAGCAGCAAGAGAAAAGCAATTCACCACATACAAAGGAAACAATATGAGACTAAGTAGTGTCTACTCAGTGGCCACTATGGAAATGAGAAGACAGTGGCATGACATATTTAAAATTCTGAGAGAGAAAAATTTCCAGCCAAGAATACTTTATCCAGCAAAACTCCTTCAAATTTGAGGGAGAGCTTAAATTCTTCATAGACAAACAAATGCTGAGATACTTTGCCAATGAAAGACCTGCCCTACTTCAGATTCTAAAGGAAGCCCTACCAACAGAGATATAGAGAATTTTAACAGACACATATACTGCCTTACATCCCAAATCTCCAGTACACTCATTTTTCTCTAGTGATCACAGATCTTTCCCCAGAAGGGACCATAAGCTGAGACATAAAACAAGCCTCAAGAAATTAAAAAAAAAAAATTGAATATACTCAAAGCACATTCTCCAACCACAATGGAATACAAAGAGAAGTCAATAATTTTTGAACTATAACTACACTATTTACTTCCTACATGATAAAAAATACACAAACTCTAAGGACAAATCAATGGCTTTGAGCTCAACGTAAAATATGTAATTTTAGACAACTATATAAAGGTGGGGGAATGAAGGAATATAGGAACATAGTTCATGTGCCCTACTGAAGAGAAGGTGGTATCAAAGAAACACAAGACTGATAGGGATTTAAGAGGTTAATTTTAAGCCCCACAGTAAACACAAAGAAATTATCAGAGAATATAACCATGGAGATGGAAAGTAGAGTCTGGATTAAGAGAAATGGGGGAAGGGGCAATGGGAAGTTAAGAAAGGAGTGTAGGGTTGTTGTTTGAGGTGAAGGGAAATTTCTAGTAATGGATGGTGGGGAAGAGCATAACATCATTCTAAATGTGATTAATCCCACTAATGGAAGGCTAGGAAAGGGGTGGAATGGGAAGATTTAGGCTGTATATATGTTTCTACAATTGAAAAAAGAAAAAAGAAAAAAAAAAGAGTGTCTAACTAGATGACAATTGAATGCTAAGGATGAACTTGGATGGGATTGGAGGGTGGAGGAAAGGTGGCTTGAAGGGACACAGTTTAGACATAAGGAAAAGGAAATATAGAATGTAAGGATTGTATCATTGTTGAATCTCTTATACTTCTTAGCTGGGCTTAATGGAATTACATAAAAGAATGTTCTTGTTCATGGGGAGTACATATGTGAATTATAGTGGATGTCCAAGGATGTGTGCAGCTAACTCTCATACATTCAGAAGACAGAGAAATATATGATGGATGATAGGGAGGGAGGGAGGGAGGGAAAGAAATAGTGATATGACAGCATGTTAAAGTTGGTGGATTAAGCTATTGGGGGAGGGGGTCAGGGTATGATGGAATTCTGTGTATGGGGCTAGTATTGTTTTTGCAACTATTCATGTATTTTATTTATTTATTTCAAAATAAAATTTAAAAACAGAAAAAAATAAAATAAAATATATACATGATCCCTTTTAAAAAAAATAGCAATGTCACAAATTAGCAAGCAATATGTAAATGTCTTTGCTGTCTAAAATGAGAATAAATTGTTGGTGCTGAATTAAAAAAAAAAAGAAATTATCCTGAGGAAAGTATAGATGGGAGAAAGATCCTACAGATGATGAATTCAAGAAGACAGATATAAGGTAGGAGAACTCTGTTCCAGGCTGGTAGGTCCTCTCCCTTTCCTATTACCTAGTCTTGTGCAACACAGAGGGAACACAGAACAAGTAGTTTGGATTCTTCTCACCTTCTACCAGGGACACAGACTAAAAAATCACTCACAGCAGTGAGACAGATCCCCATAATTTGGAGATCAAGGGGATAGAGGAGGACATATCAAGGTCCAGATCAGTGAGAGACAAACAGTGTGAGAAAATGTGGGCAGAAGTCATTTCTAGCCATGAGTCTGAAAAAGAGTCTAACATTTGGTGCTGTGACTCGGATATGGTTGTTCAAATGAAGCTTGAGTCTCTGGCCTCTTAAGGGGCAATGGGACAGTCTCTCAGTCAACCCTGTTTGGGGGACTGACTGAGGTTTGTTTCCCGGCCCCTCAGGGCAATGGGGCAGCCTTCCAGTCAACTCTGTTCCCTGAACTGCAGCAGTTCAGGTTTTCATGCATTCAGTGGCTTGAGTCCATCAACTCAGACCACCTTAACACAATGCTGGCCCACCCTCACGGCTCTCAGATATCTACAATTAATTTGGTCCTAGGTAAGTGATGTCTTTCTTCCCAGATCCTCCCCTCGAGAGTTTTGTTCGATGTCCCACGGACATCCTGGCCCACCTGAGTGTGACACCTAGGCCCACTCTAACGTGGTACCCCAACTTTGTAAGCCTAGCAAAATCCAAGCACTCAGTCAAAGCTCTCCAATGCTCTGGGAGCATCTTTCCCCATTGCAGCAGTCAAAGTAACCTGGGGGACACCTTGGGCAAAACACTTCAGGCATTTCCTGACCCCCAATGGCAAACTGGGGATGCCTGCTTTGTTGTTGTGACTGGGTTGTATGAATCTGGGTTGTTAGTCTCACTTGAGCAACACTTTGGGTGGTCTCTGTAAGCCTCCAATGGAGAGGGGGAGAACTGTGACTTTCTCAGGTGATCTCTGTAAGCCTCCCATGAGCATAGCCCCAATTCGTGTCAGCCTCATTCAGGGAGAATGTAAGCCTCTGAAGGAGGAGGAAACTCTGAATCTCTCACAGGTGATTTCCATAAGCCTCCAGCAAGCAAAGTTCCCTAACAAACCACAAGCCTCTCAAATTTCTTAAATAGCCATGGGCAATTTACAGTCACTTTTAAGTAACTCCAAAACTGCATTTCCTCCTAAATCTACCCCCTCAGATGTTTAAACTTCAATTAAAAGGGGAAGTAGAACCAATAAAATTTGGCAGCAGTATCCTTTAGAACAACAAAAATGTTTGCCAGAAAATGGCACTTTTGATTGGCAAATTCTCCCTGAACTTCATAATTTTATTCAGTGTAATGGTAAATGGTCTGAAGCCCCTTATTTTCAAGGTTTTTGGACTCTGATCCTGGCCATCCTTGTGCCACTCTGTTGCCTCCCACCAAATCCTCCCCCTTCACAAAAATCCTTCTTAGTCCTCTGCTTTCCTCTCTACAAAAGTTAACCCTGAAAAACCTTTAAGCAGTTTCTGCTTCTCTAACCCTGAAAACCATCCCCCCTTGTAACTCCTCTCTACCCCTTCTGTTCCCCTCCCCTTGCTGTTAACCCCTTCACCTTCTCTTCCAATTGCTGTCACCCCCTTCTCACCTCACACTATCCAGGCAGCCCACTCAACACCTGTGCACCCCTCCCCCATCTCCCACTCCAGCCCACCTCTCCCAAGCAGGAAAGTGCAGCACAAGCCTCAAACATGGGCCTAGTGTAACTGAAAAATAAATAAATCCAAAGATAAAAAACAATTTTCTAAGCCACAAGTCACTTAGTTAAAAATTTCCCTCTCCCCTAACAAAAAGAAAACTTATTTCTCTATTTAATGCAAGATCAGGCAAGCCTATTTAAAACCATGTTTTCAAATGTCCTAATCCATGTCTTGTGGGCTATGGAGCTCCCCTCAGCTGTCCACAAATTTTTCCTAGAGTACCAGGACTCAAAAGGGTGGAAGCCCTGCCACAAACAAACACCAAACACATCTAAGTTAAGGTAGCTTTGCAATTGAGATTTTCCCTGTGCTTGGTAAGTGTGTAATTTTTGTTTATTGTGTTCACTTTGCTTTCTTTTGTCTCAATTAGTCTATTGTGTACTAAGACTAATTAAGTTAATCCAAGGGTCATGCATGCAAACTCAGTGGGTTTGAACCCCACTAACCATAACCCCAGATTTGTAGTTCTCCTTTTAAATTTTGTGCAGCTTGCACAGTTTGCATTTGTGCAAAAAACCAGTTACATTTAAACAGCTCCTACTCCTATGTTCTGTCTTTATAATTTCTTTTGCTGTTGTTCAGCCATGGGAAACTCAAAACATGCCAGTTACATCTTCCTTAAAAACTATTCTTAATAATTGGCCTAAATTTAAAATGTGTCATTAAAATTTTTAATTAGCTATAGCTGCAGCCAGCTGGCCTTTATGTGTAGCATGGCTAGCTATAGCAAACTGTCTCAAAAAGAAAAAAAAAAAAAAACAAAGAAATCTGTAAGTTAAAAGTTACAGTTTTAAAAAAATGCAGACTTCCACCTCTGCTTTAATATAAAGCCTTCCAAAGCAATTAAATAAAAGAAATAATAATGTAAATGTGCTAGCCAATCAGTTTTTAAAATTAAGAAGTCAAAAAGACCTAGTCAAAAAGGTCCTTGCAAAAACCTGAAATTGTTGGAAGGAGAACAAAGGTAATTAATACAATTTAAAAATCAGCAAAATTCTGAATTGTCAAACCAATGTCATAGAATAATATCTCAACTAAGGAATCTGATATTGAGAACTTTGACTCCCTCTCTCTATAAAGAATGTTTTGTTTCAAATATTTAGCATCATTCTAGAAAGTTTGATTTTGGTGGTAATAGCATGTTATATAGAAGGTATAAAGAATGTTTTTCTAATTAAGGGAAAAAGGAAAGTAGCTTTGTCCCAAATAACTGATTGTTTAGGAATGTAAGATAAAGCCTGGATGGATTGGAATGTGGGATGAAGTCTAAATGGATACAAAAAGTTGTAGAAGGTTTGTAGAGTGGAAAATTTATTTCTGTAATCAAGGTTGAAAGATAGATACAGAAAGTTGTAAAAAGTTTGTGAAAACAATTATTTCTGTAGTCAAGTTACAAAATGGTAAAAACTAGTTTAACACTGCTTAACAATAGAACCTCAAAATTTAAACAAAAAAGTGGTTTTATAAAACAAAATAGCATCAAATATTTTAACCACCACCCAAAGCAGTAATTAATATTTAATGTTGTGGGTATTTGCCTAATAATTCATAAAATATAAAACATTCCTCACTGTACTGCAAGCTTCTCTTGTTAAGGTCTCTTGCTGTTTTTATTAAGAAAAAATGTCCTTAAATTATTGAGGTGTTATTTCTTAATAAAAGGTTGTAAAAGTGTTTTCTGAGTAATCAGTGTAGGGTACAAAAAGTCTCTTTTATCAAAATAACTTCTTGCACTTTATGTTAAAATTATTATGTCCTTGATTGTTTATTTAAAATTTGTACTAAGCACTCATTACTTTTAAATCATTGTCTGTCCCTATACTCTTATCTGAATGGGAGATGAATTAAAGAACCCCAAACTGGCTAAATGACAACCTGATAAATTTCGGGTCTTTTCTAATAGAAACCATTGGTTTAAATTGTAACAAACAAACCCATAACACTAGCACAAAGTCCCTTTAACAGCCTTGTTCAGCTAGTAAATAAAACTATGTTTACTCATTTTATAGTAAATAAAACTTTGTAAATGTATAAAAATATTATTTGTTTTCTAAGCTATCCATGCCTCAAACAACTATATTACTTTTTAGTAAAATGTTCTAAAATGTTTTCCTGAATAATCAATGTAAAAGGCAAAAAGTCTGTTCTATCAAAATAACTTATTGCACTCTATGTTAACTTTGTCATGTCCTTGGTTGTTTAAAATTATTGTCTTCTCACTTTTAAAAAAGCTAAGTCTTTTCCTTAACTTTAATTAATAATAATAATAATAATAATAAATAAATAAATACTGCTTCAAACCTAATAATTTTTAACATTTTACTTTCTCAAGGTCAAACCCTAAAAAATATCTTTTTATTCCCAACAGTTACAAAGAATTTGTTCTTTCACCTTGGAAAAAAAAATAAACTACCAAAAAATGATTAAATTCATGTAATATGTTATAAGTTGCAGAAAAAATGTTTAGACAATGTTATAAAAATTAAAAACTTCTAACCTTTTGTTACCGATGTACGTAACATCAAACAACAATGTAGTACTGCTAGTTATAATTTCAGTTATTTTTAAAGTGTTATCTGTCACAAAAACAGCCAAATTTCCTTGTAAGTTACATTGTTTTACTCTGATGCTTCTTGGAAAGTGCTTGCAGTTAGCTACAATTCAAAGCATCATGTTCAAGACAAAGAAACACTTTTAAAAAGAAGCAAGGCAAGTATATAAATTGTTTTACCCATTATCTAACATAACCCTACTAAAAATGTAAAGAAAAATTAGACCTCTATTTTAATTGAAGTGCTCACATGTTTAAACCAAGCTTCTAGTACTGGGCCTGCATGCTCTCTCTCTATTGGAGTTATTGGTAAAACTCATTTCTGTAGTCACTAAAACTATAAAAGTGTCAACCACATCACATGGATGTGCTCCAGAAGTAAATGGACACATGCTGTTACTTAAAGCACCTTTTACTAAAGACACCTTTGCCTCTGCCTGCCGGAAAAGACTCAGTCACTTAAGCTTTTTGGTGAGCATTGCATCCAGACTAGCTCTTCTGCATCATGCAAGAGGCTGCTGTAGAAGAGCCCACTGGAACCCTGGAGCCTACCATCCTGTTTCCCAGAAAACCAATGATGCTGCACTACAACTGTACAAAGAAGATACCTCCCAGAGCTGTCATTGCTGGTGTGATGTGGTTGAAACATAAAAACAGAATTAACACTAAGGCCTACTCTTATGAGGGGACAGCATGTATGATATTGTAAACTTAACACCCAGTGCAGCTCAGGAAAACTTGAGCATCCATTAGCATTTAGTGCTACACATATATACCAAATAAATATAACAATGTCTCTTTGATAATAAATCATATGCAAAATAATAATAATGTTAAAATTATAGTAAACTAAATGCATTTTCTAAGTGGTGAATAAATTTACCATAAAATAGAAAATTACCCTTATTACCATAGTTTTTATTCTGCTTGTCACTTGTTTGTCTTATTGCCTGTATTGTATCTGTAAGTTTATGTCCAAAGCATCTTCCAGATTAATATAAGAACATATTCACCCTTGCTCAGCAAAAAACAGTTACAAAAAAACCTCCACCCACTTTCCCCTTTATACAAGATGCTCACAAGATACCATTTCTTAAAAATAAGAAAATGTCTCATAAAAAGGAGGGACTTAATTGCTAAGTAAGTTTAAGTAAGAAATATTTAATAAATCTTTCTTTCAAATTTTCATTCTTTTCTATGCAATATTCAATAAAACTTTCTCTAAATTTTTCTTTCATTCTTTTCTATGGTTCTACAAGCAATTCTACTCTCCTTTATAGGGCAAGTAATTATCCTTATATTAATTTTCCTTTCTGCTCCTTATCTTTTTCAATGTCTAATTAAATTTATCAATAGGTCAATAGCAGCCATGACTAACCAGCAAAACTCCACAAAATATACGATGGCTAAAATGAAAAATTGAAAATCTGCTCCTGCCACAGCAAAAGGCTCACTACCAGCTGGTTCCAGCAGAAAATATCCAAACATCAATCTAATAATGCTAAAACTTAGTTCAAAGCAACTCTTACCCTACTCCATCCAAACCCAACCAGAAGTAGCTAAGAGATGAGTGCAACATCCCTTTTCCCTATAAAGGTTGCTTTGAGCTAAGTTAAAGCGTTAACCCAAAATTCTACCCAAACCCATACCAATTTTTTATTAAAAATAAAAGGCAGGAATGTCAGATGCCAGAAAAAGAATCTAACATAAAGAAGGAATGTCTGATCCAGGTTCCCTGCTACTTATCTCATAGATACCAGGTGTGCCATAAACTAAGGGTTCAAGGTTGTTTTAGAAATCCCAGTCATAGTGGTGCCTAGACCCTAGGGGATAGACAAGGCAAGATCAGATATGCCCATAAGATGAATGACAACAAACAAGCCAAGAGGCCTACTTCCTCCACATACATAATACAGTGCACATCAAAGAAGAGTAGTGTGTTAGAACCCTGGTAACCAGTCAGCTTAGAAATTGATAAGCACTCACCCAATTAAGACACACAACACACTCAGCACAACCTTCCCCCTCAACACCCAATGTGGGTTTTTCCTTTAAAAAATGCTGCTCTCAGATTGAGGGCTGGAGCCATTTTCTTCCTTTTTCTTTTCTGATGGCTCCCACCTGCTTTCTTTCTCTAATACACCTTAAACTCTCTACTTAAACCATGAGTTACTGTGTTGTGTGGATTCCTGAATGGCTCTGGACCTAACAATCTGAATCCCCAATTTTGGGCTTATTGTCAAACCTTTGGACATCACTGTGCAGGGCTCAGACAGAGAAGCCCGGGAATAGACTGCAGGATGAAACCAGGCCTTTCATCAAATTAAAGAAAAGCTGAACACCAGTCCAGCCTTGGGACTTCCTGATTTGTGCAAACATGATCTGTTTAACATGAAAGACAGGGAATAGGGCTTGGTGTTCTCACACAAAACTGTAGCATATTTTTCAAAGAAACTGGACTTAGTTTCACAGGGATGGTGACCTTGTCTTCTGGCTGTGGCTACCACTTGTGATATTTTACAAGAAGCTACAAAATTTACCTTCAGCCAGGAGGTTATTGTACACACTCCACACAGTGTGCTGTCTCTGCTTGAGCAGAAAGGAAGTTACTGGCTAATTGCTGGCAGGTTGGGAAAATATCAAGTTATATTATTAGATAATTCTTGAGTTCCACAGGTTAAATCTGGCTACATTTTTACCTGAATCTGAGGGAACTGCTTTGCATGACTTCTTTCAGGTGACTGATAAAGTGTTCTCTAGTTGACCAGAGTTGGGGGACAGCCCTCAAAATGAATCTGATCTGGAAATGTTCTTGGATGGGAGCAGTTTTTTTTCCACCTTAATCTCCTCTTTCATCCCCTCCCCTGCAAGCTCGGATCTGGGCTTCCCTGTATGAGTGACAGTTTGTCTCCTGCCCCAAAGGTGCCTGGGCCATCAGATACCTCCCCACATTCTCTGCAAGGTGAGGGCTGCAATGGGGCATGGGGTGGGGCCCATGGGAAGAACTTATGTAATACAGAGTGGGCTGGGCTTGCAAGACCCCAGTGGGGCAATGGAGAGCCATGGGCTGGTCTCTGCCTTCTAGACTCTTGTGGTCTCTCTTGGATGGGAGCAATTTTATGCACCATGGACACTGACATTCAGGATATGCCATAGTAACCCTGACAGAGGTGCTAGAAGCCAAAATCCTGCTATCAGGCACATCAGTCTAGAAAGTTGAACTCATTGCCCAGACCCAAGCCTCAATCATCAGACAAGGTAAGAAAATAAATATTTATACAGACTCTCACTATGCCTTTACTGTAGTGAATGCTTATGGTACAATTTGGAAGGAAAGAGGACTTTTATCCACAAATAATAAAGAAATTAAGCATCTGGAGACCATATCTCCTTTCTTAGAAGCTGTAATTCTTCTATCATAAGTTGCCATTATGCACTGTTTGGGACATCAGAAATCAAACAGCTTTCCAGCAAAAGAACCATGAATCAAATTTGGCAGCAAAGGCAGCTGCTAGGATACTTTTGTGGCCCCAAATCACCAAAAAATTACCTCTTATCCTGACTGCAGACTTCTCATCATTCACCCCACTTTATGAAACCAAAGACTTACAGCTAAAAACAGAAAAAGGATGGTTGCAAATGAAGTTAGGCCAAGATTTGCTACAAGAAAAACTAGTAGAACCTGTGCTGTCATATTTGCAGCAGGGGACTCACTTTAGAAAAGAGGCTTTTGCAACCTGCGCCGGAGGGCACATTGCAGGACCAAAAATCCAAGCAGAAATCAATAAAGTGGTGAGCAAATGTGTCCTCTGTCATAAAAATAACCCACACACTAACTGTCCCCCTTTGATAGTAGGGGTGCAGGCTCATGAGTTCTCATCTGGAGAAGATTGGAAAATAGACTTTATAGTGATGCCCCAAGGAGCTAGAAATTTCTATCTCCTAGTGTTAGTTAACACATTTTCAGACTGGGTAGAAGCCTTCCCCACCCACATTGAAAGAGCAACTGAAGTCACTAAAGTATTGTTTAAAGAAATTATACCTAGATTGGGGATACCATTCACTGTTTAGAATAATGGTAGTGCCTTTGTTTCAAAAATAACTCAAGAAGTTTCACAGGAACTTGGGAAAAAGTGGAAATTACATGCATCTTGGAGACCTCAATCAACTGGGAAAACTGGAAACATGAATCATACTCTGAGAAAGATTATTGCTAAGATGTGTCACCTGGGACAAGGTATTGCCTATTGCCCTCTTGAGGTTCCAGGCTACCCCAGAAGGGGACTAGATTTGAGTCCTCTTGAAATGATCTAAAAGATTGTTGAGAATATGTCTATGGAAACCCTGTATGATAAATTGCAAATGGAAGCAGTCATCTCACTGGGGAGTACTATGAAGATGATTTCTGAGCTTGCTGATAATCAGAAAGTTCCCTATAGATATAGCCTTACACCCATACAAGTCAGGAGACCAAGTGTTGAAAATATGGAACAATAAACACTCTGAAGATCAATTTATCCCCAAGTGGGAGGGACCTTACACAGTGTTGCAAATCACTCACTCTTCTCTCAAACTACAGAGTATTAAGCCTTGGATTCACCATTCATGAGTTAAGGCAGCCCCAGAGGAGAAAGAAGTAGAAGACACCACCCACTCATGTACTCCCACTGCTGATTTAAAATTACTCTTCTGTAAATTGCCTAAAACAGTATAGTGATTAGAGTTAAGTTGTACACCCTCTACCTTTTTCTCCTATTCTATTTTGTGCTAGGTAATATTTTCCTAAAATAGACTGCAAAAGTAGCAGATATCCACCAGATGAATGATTGCTGGATTTGTACTTATTTGCCTACTGCTGAAAGTTCAAGGTTGCCCTGGGCCATCTTACCTTTCTCAACACAAAATTGGTCTTATTGTTTAATCCTAATTTATCTTACTATCCCAATTTTCCCATAAATGGTGGGACCTTCCAACACCCAGCCTGTGTCCTAAAATAAGCACTTGGAAAAATTCTCAGTTTAATTTCTTGGCAGCCCAGGAAAAGTACATCCAGTCTAAGTTTAAAAACTATTTCTCATCCGCCTCCTTCTATACCTCAGCTTGGGATGGGAAGGGGTGGCTAATCGCAGAAAATGGGGTGCTACATGGTAATGCCCCCCCTTTGTATAGAACAATGAAACACCTCTGCCCAACCTAGCTTTGTAGGAGATATAACACATTCTATGTGTGATAAAATCATCTCTCCTTGGAAAGATGAATGGCTTGATGTGAAGCCATTAAAGCCATGGACACTAATCCCACAGCCTCTGTAGGAAAAGAATTACCCACCTGTTTGCCTCTGGCTGGAACTGAGTGGCTCTGCAGGTCTAACTCCTGGCCATATTTGCCATATAATTGGATAGGGAGATACACTAGTGGATATCCCTTTCCATCTGGGTAAATAAAAGTCTACCTGAAACACCAAGTAATGTAAAGGCCTTAGAAACCTGTATAAGTTTGCATTAGAAAGGCTTATACTCTGGCAGGACCAAGAGAGCCTTGTGGTGGGGGGAATGGCCTTTAGCTGTCTTCCTCCCAGGAGGAGGTGCATTAGATGCCCTTCCACAACTCACTGCCCTGGCTAATGTCAGAGCTCAGTTTATGCAAAACACCAAGTAAGGGCTCTGTCTCTTAAATAAAGAAGTTGGTCAAATGAGAAAAGTTGTTCTTCCAAATAAAATGGTTTTTAATCCACTGACAGCAGCTCAAGGAGGGACCTGTGCTCTCATTGGCATTAAGTGTTGCACCTATATACCAGAAGAATATGATAATATCTCCTCAATATTAAATCATATGCAGGATGATATTGATAATATTAAAGATTATAGTAAACTGGATTCATTTTCTGAGTGGTTAATGAACTTACCTATGAAATGGAGAGTACCCCTTATTAGCATGACTTTTATCCTGTTGCCTTATGCTTGTCTTGTTGCCTGCTTTGTATCTGTGGTTTATAACCAAAGCATCTTCCAGATTAATATAAGAACCTCTTTGCCCATGCTCAGCAGGAAGCAGTTACACAAGCTAGACCTTTGCCCACTTTCCCTTTTATAAGAGATGTTCATAACATACTGCTTCTTAAGAAGAAGAAAATATCTCATAAAAGGGGGGATTTGATAGCTGGAAAAGTAGAAAATTCTGAATATAATTCTTTAGGTGGAAAATGCTTAGTATGGTGTTCAATAGCCAATAGGAAGAATTAAAATGTTTATGAAGATCACTTCATTCAAGCAGCCTTGAGTTATTCTGACTGTGAAATCCCTTGTTAAAATAACTTGCTGTTGCTCTAATCTCAACAACAATAAAAACTTGCTCTCTGTTTCCAGGAACTTTCCTAGCATTGCCCACAGGAGGAAACCACCATATGGTTTGATAAAGAACTGGCTTTTTGAAAAATGAACTTGAATGAGGGGAGGACTTGAAGATTACAAGGAGATGCTGACAAACCAGTTTTCCCTCTTCTATTTCTTTTTCCTTTCTGCTTTCTTCTGGCTTCTGGCCATTTCTTTGTTTGGGGTTATAAAAGCCCAAACAATTCTTCTCATTCTGAAGTGGGCTTGAAAGGTTTTTGTTTCCTCCAGTCCCTTGTTGATGCATCTTAAACTCACCTTCTCGCCAAAGGAAAGAGACCAGTTTCTTTTTGATGCATGATCAGGTGGGCCTGACCACATAGGACCTTGTTTTCTAATGGTAACATTAGCATCTTAGTGTTACAAAAATAATTTTGACCTCACAGCACTCTGGAAAGGATCCTGGGGACTAAAGACTACACTTTGATATTTATTGGTTATTTTAAGTATATTTTTCCTGAAGGTGATTTTTAACTATTTTCACTTTAATGGGCTCTCTTTCATAAAACTTATTAAAACACACATGCATGCACAATGTGATATAAAGTGAGGGCTAAACAAATCACCTGGAATACAATCATTTTCTGCTGCTTTTGGGAAAAGGTAGAAACTATGAAGCCAGAGCAGGGGAAGTTGAAGGCAGAAGTCACAGGAAACCTTATCTTGCAGCTCCAGGAATCATCTGTGAGAAATTTCCATACAGCTTTTTAGTGAACAATAAACCTCTGGAAAAATATCTCTTTGACATGTCCAAAGCAATAAGAAGGGCCATGAAGGTTGTCCACCTGTCCATGAGTGACTCTAATAAATCTTGATGAACCTGGGATATTTTAAAGTAAATCAAAACATTTCCTTCCCATTGGTCACTTTGAAAATTATGTGTCTGTTTATAGTATTTCACACAGAAGAACCAAAAACTTAAACATCCAATAATAGCAGATTTGTTTAAGTTGAATAATATATCTATGATGGAATCCTATGCTTGCATTAAAAATGACATTGAGGAGAAGTATTTATTGCTATGGAATGATTTTGAAGCTACATGCCATAACAATTTTTCCTATTAATATAATAAATTTCACAAGGCTGGAAATTCTTTTGAAAGCTCTCAACAATGAGATGTTTCTTCCCTGTAAATTGCAGTTTCTCAATATCATTTTTCCAAGAAGCTTCTTTTGACTTCAGTATGATACATCGAGTGGACCTGTTACTGGAGCCTAGTTGGCAACCTAGGTGAGCTCCATTGTAGGCTCATTTTCTTCTCAAGAAAGAATTCTGACACAAGAGGAATAGTAGCAAGCAGCAAAGTTTATTTGAAAAGGCCAGTACACATGAGGAAATGACACAGTTGGTAAGAAGGAATACACGCTATAGAGGTCAGTGTGGGCAGGCCCCAAGAGGGGAGGCACACCAGATTGAGCTCTGTCCAGGTTTTATATGTTAGCCTTTTGCTAGGCTTCAGGCTAAGGTTGGGGGTAGAAATTCCCATTCTCCCCTACCCTGGATTAACCCCTCCCTTTCCTCCATCATGCTATCTCAGCTGATTCTAGGAATTAGGGGTTCTCCTTTCACCCAGCCCCTCCTTTCTCCCTCCACCTGTCTATCTCAGTTGGAAGGGAGGGTTTGGTCCCCCTTTGGCTTGTCCTCTCCTCTCTTTCTCCACCTGCCTATCTCAGCTGACACTCCATCTGGCCATCTATGGCTTGATGCAGACTCTCAATCTGAACTTACCAATGCCCCTGGCCTGCCAGACTGCCCTATTCTAGCCTGCCTCAGACCTGGAGACTTCAGTTCTACCCCAGGCTTTACTATTCAGGAAACTAGTGACTATCTTAGTTTCAATTTTATTATCTTTAAAATAAGGAGGAAATAGATAACTGTGAATAAGCTTTCATGTACCATTCTGATTTATACCTTCCCCCAGGGCCACAAATCCAGCAGTGTCCTGGAATTCACTGTCCCCTCAAACTTCAGGCTGGGCCTAGTGTAAAGTTTAATTAGGCCTTAATGAACTCTGACATGACTGTCTGGTCTGCTGACAGTGGCACAAAATAAAATAATTGGGCACCATAATCCCAAATCAGCTACTTTTTGTCTGTAGCAAAAATAACAAGATGCCATAAACCTGAAATCCTCATATGAGCAGAAATGAGATCCAGCCAGCATGGTGCTTTTAAACAATGACTGATTGGGAAACCCAGATACCAGCAATCCATCAGAGGTATTATATCACTTCCATAGTATGGAGCATGGGTGAATCCCAGTTTTCTTCTTTTAAAAAAACTCAGTCTTATTTTCCCTTAAGTGACTCTTAAGACTGAAGTCTCAATTTGAGGATTCAATTTACTTTGTTCTCTTTAACAGTCATCTGAAAGCCAAGTTGGAGGATGGAGGAAGGAGGTCAATTAACCTTTTGACACCAGGGTTCTGATGAGGTAAGATTAGGGTCACTACACTCCACAATTCCATCCTGGTGGTGCTCAGGGACAAAGACTGTAGATTTTAGCGTGGGAAAGGGAATGGACTATAGAGTATAACAAATGAGAATTTAAATCCCTATCCACTTATCTCCTAATGTGGCAATACTGGGCAAATCAGTTTTTCTCTCTGAACTTTTAGTTGAATATTTATTATATATATATGTAAATATATAAGCATACATATATGTATTGCATATGAAAACACATACACACACACATCAGTTTTCATTATGGGAGGTGCTGGGGAAATTGTCTCTATGTTGGTTAAATGAGCCAATAAAGAAAAGAATGGTAAGCCTTGTAAACTAAAAGCAGCTCACCTCTGAGAATTTACCACACTTTATATACTATCCTATTTAATACAGAACACAACGATGCTAAAGTTTGTGTATTGGTGATACAAGGGTTAATAATAGCCACAATTAAGAGCTGAGTATCTGAGGCAGGCAGAGATAAGCTGCCCATTTACTGGCTTTTGGGCCCAGGTCTCTCTGGGTACAGAACGGGAGATCTGAGCAGACAGCACCGCAGACCCCACTGCCTACACTGGGTGGATGCAGGGTCCAGGTCACGCGCAGCCAGGCCCAAGGCTCGGCCGTCTGCTCTGCTCACCACCGCTCAGGCCTTCAAGGGCTGTCCTGCCAGAGGAGGGAGAAGCAGCCTCTGCCCAGCCCGGACCCCTCCCCAGTTCTCTCTGGATGCCTGCAAGTCCCCCTTCCCTGACCCTCCCCTGACCTCCGCAGCAGCCCTTCAACAGGCCAAGCCCTGACCCTTTGCTGACTCCTCCTCTGCCTCTTGGAGGCGGCGGTGGTGTCCAAGGCCCCTGAAACTGCCCAGTCTTGGAGACCTCTTTGCCCCCTCACACCTGTAGGGGCTCAGCCTCCACTCCCGCTCCCGAGCCGTGCCATCTGGCCTCGCCCTCTGAGCCCCTACGGACCCCAGGAGGCTCCGGAGCCTTCAGGGTGCTGCTGCCTAAAACAGAGTGGTGACAGCGGGAGTGCCAGCTGCGGCACATGCGCAGAGAGTGCCTGTGGCGGCGGGGGTGGGGGGGTTTGTGTGCCATTTTAAGGAGGTCATGGATGCCCAGGTGGGGTCCAGCTGCTGGGTACTCCAGGAGGCCTGGTCCTTTCCACACCCACAGCGATGGCTGATCCAAACCCATGCCACCACACCCTGGGGCCTTGAAGACAGAGAGCTACTGGGAAGTACTGAGATAAATATTGCTGAGAAATTTAAATAAAGTACCTGGTAATAATCTTGAGTTACACTCAATAATATCCTTTAACACGTGACTTTATCTTAGGAACGCTAGCTTTCAAAATTGTGCAAACGAATCATGAAGTGTGCTGTAAAACAGAAAATATGTATAAACTAGAGTGAAAAGCTGGGTGCCATACACACCACCTCCCAAAAGAAAATGAAAAATCTTGATGTTAGATGCACACCCTTCTAAAAATTTTACGTGATTGTTATCCTAATGGCGTAACATTTTGTAACTGTCATTTCACCTTGGAATATATAGTTATCCTCTTTCCTGGTCAGTAACTTTATGATACAAATTTACTCTTGTTCCAACAAGAGAAATGAGTTTTCATGCAAAATTGTTAAAAATATTTTTTAACAATAAAATTAATTTAAAAATGTGCAGGATCCATATAGAGATATATAAATATATGTGCATACATACACCTATTTTATATGTAAACATATACATGCACACGCATCAGGTTTCATTATGGGAAGTGTTGGGGAACTTGTCTCTTGTCAACCTAGAAAATCCTGTCCACAAATGCAGAAAAGAATGAAGAAGTTTTATTAAGGAATAAGGATTAAACCAGACTGCCATGTGCATCACAGACAATCTGCTAGTGAGCTTCCACACAGAAATATCCCTCTTTCTTACAGCCAGACAGATTCACAAGATGAAAGATAACTCTTCCTCAACTAAGAGGACTTGACAGCAACATTTGGCACAAATTCACCTAATTGGAGCAGCCAAATGTGTTAGTTAATTGCCTCTATTCAAATGATAAATAAAACTTTGTGTATCTTTCAAGACATGCATGTAGTCACAACTTGTAGCCAGGTATGTATGCTAAACTCTCACACAAACAAGGAGATGGGGGTGCTCTAGCTTCCTTGATGTTTGCATTTCAAAGACATGGTGCTGAGGGTATTAAGAAAGACATTTCCTGGATTGTAAAATTAGTAAGAGCTTTTTTTTTTTTTACCTCCACATAACTCTCAAAGGAACAGGGAAAGGATTTGCAATTACAAGTTTTCTCAAGGAAATGCTCTAAGAAAAGGGATGTGGAAAAAGTTCTCTTTGCCTTTTAGCACCAAAGAAAATTCAATGTGGTTTCAGATTTGTATTTACCCTTACAGAGGACCCTGTAAAACTTAACACAATTTCAGTGAAAATGTTAATAAAATACTTTGTTGAATTGCTTGGTTTGGAGGTTTGTTATTCTTTTTTTAACTTGAACAGAACAATTTCTAACTTCCTCAGGAAATATAGATGCCTGTAGAAGAGCCAGGAGTTTTTTGTTTGTTTTGAAAAGGTAAATTATTATAAAAACCTGGAAATCTTGGTGCTGACTTCAGAAAAGAACAGAAACATCCAAATATACATACAAATTGAGCATATGTGAAAATTTCATTTCATTCAGCAAATGGTGTTGAAAAAATAAGATTAGATCTTTATTTTGCACATTACAATAAATAAATGTCACATGAATTTTGTATTTGAAAAGTAAGCCATCAGAGGCGGGGCAAGATGGCAGACTGGTGAGCTGTATGTTTTAGTTACTCCTCCAGGAAAGTAGGTAAAAAGCCAGGAACTGCGTGGACTGGACACCACAGAGCAATCTGTCTTTGGGCATACTTCATACAACACTCATGAAAACGTGGAACTGCTGAGATCAGCGAAATCTGTAAGTTTTTGCGGCCAGGGGACCCGCGCCCCTCCCTGCCAGGCTCAGTCCCGGGGGAGGAGGGGCTGTCAGCTCCAGGAAGGAGAAGGGAGAATTGCAGTGGCTGCTCTCATCGGAAACTCATTCTACTGATTCAAACTCCAACCATAGATAGACTGAGGCCAGACACCAGAGACTCTGAGAGCAGCCAGCCCAGCAGAGAGGAGACGGGCATAGAAGGAAAACAACACGAGAAGCTCCAAAGTAAAAGCTGAGGATTTTTGGAGTTCTGGTGAACACAGAAAGGGGAAGGGCGGAGATCAGGCCTTGAGGCGCATATGCAAATCCCGAAGCAAGGCTGATCTCTCTGCCCAGGGCACCTTTCCTTAATGGCCCTGGTTGCTTTGTCTATTAGCATTTCAATAACCCATTAGATCTCTGAGGAGGGCCGTTTTTTTTTTTTTTTTTTTAAATCCTTTTTGCTTTTTCTAAAACAATTACTCTAAGAAGCTCAATACAGAAAGCTTCAAAGAATTGAAATTTGGGCACGTCAAGTCAAGAGCAGAAATAAGAGAGCTCTGAGACAAAAGGCAATAATCCAGTGGCTGAGAAAATTCACTAAACAACACAACTTCCCAAGAAAAGGGGGGTGTCCGCTCACAGCCACCATCCTGGTGGACAGGAAACACTCCTGCCCATCGCCAGCCCCATAGCCCAGAGCTGCCCCAGACAACCCAGTGTGACGGAAGTGCTTCAAATAACAGGCACACACCACAAAACTGGGCGTGGACATTAGCCTTCCCTGCAACCTCAGCTGAATGTCCCAGAGCTGGGAAGGGGGAGCAGTGTGAATTAACAGAGCCCCATTCAGCCATCATTTGAGCAGACTGGGAGCCTCCCAACACAGCCCAGCAGCCCAGAACTGCCCTGGGGGGACGGCACTCACCTGTGACATAGCACAGTCATCCCTCAACAGAGGACCCGGGGTGCACAGCCTGGAAGAGGGGCCCACTTGCAAGTCTCAGGAGCCATACGCCAATACCAAAGACTTGTGGGTCAGTGGCAGAGACAAACTGTGGCAGGACTGAACTGAAGGATTAGACTATTGCAGTAGCTTTAAAACTCTAGGATCATCAGGGAGATTTGATTGTTAGGGCCACCCCCCCTCCCCGACTGCCCAGAAACACGCCCCACATACAGGGCAGGCAACACCAACTACACACGCAAGCTTGGGACACCAATTGGGCCCCACAAGACTCACTCCCCCACTCACCAAAAAGGCTAAGCAGGGGAGATCTGGCTTGTGGAGAACAGGTGGCTCGTGGACGCCACCTGCTGGTTAGTTAGAGAAAGTGTACTCCACGAAGCTGTAGATCTGATAAATTAGAGATAAGGACTTCAACTGGTCTACAAACCCTAAAAGAACCCTATCAAGGACAGCAAATGCCACGAGGCCAAAAACAACAGAAAATTATAAAGCATATGAAAAAACCAGACGATATGGATAACCCAAGCCCAAGCACCCAAATCAAAAGACCAGAAGAGACACACCTAGAGCAGCTACTCAAAGAACTAAAGATGAACAATGAGACCCTAGTACGGGATATGAAGGAAATAAAGAAGACCCTAGAAGAGCATAAAGAAGACATTGCAAGACTAAATAAAAAAATGGATGATCTTATGGAAATTAAAGAAACTGTTGACCAAATTAAAAAGATTCTGGACACTCATAGTACAAGACTAGAGGAAGTTGAACAACGAATCAGTGACCTGGAAGATGACAGAATGGAAAATGAAAGCATAAAAGAAAGAATGGGGAAAAAAATTGAAAAACTCGAAATGGACCTCAGGGATATGATAGATAATATGAAGCGTCCGAATATAAGACTCATTGGTGTCCCAGAAGGGGAAGAAAAGGGTAAAGGTCTAGGAAGAGTATTCAAAGAAATTGTTGGGGAAAACTTCCCAAATCTTCTAAACAACATAAATACACAAATCATAAATGCTCAGCGAACTCCAAATAGAATAAATCCAAAAAAACCCACTCCGAGACATATACTGATCACACTGTCAAACATAGAAGAGAAGGAGCAAGTTCTGAAAGCAGCAAGAGAAAAGCAATTCACCACATACAAAGGAAACAGCATAAGACTAAGTAGTGACTACTCAGCAGCCACCATGGAGGCGAGAAGGCAATGGCACGATATATTTAAAATTCTGAGAGAGAGGAATTTCCAGCCAAGAATACTTTATCCAGCAAAGCTCTCCTTCAAACTTGAGGGAGAGCTTAAATTTTTCACAGACAAAGAAATGCTGAGAGAATTTGCTAACAAGAGACCTGCCCTACTGGAGATACTAAAGGGAGCCCTACAGACAGAGAAACAAAGACAGGACAGAGAGACTTGGAGAAAGGTTCAGTACTAAAGAGATTCGGTATGGGTACAATAAAGGATATTAATAGAGAGAGGGAAAAATATGGCAAACATAATCCAAAGGATAAGATGGCCGATTCAAGAAATGCCTTCACGGTTTTAACGTTGAATGTAAATGGATTAAACTCCCCAATTAAAAGATATAGATTCGCAGAATGGATCAAAAAAAATGAACCATCAATATGTTGCATACAAGAGACTCATCTCAGACACAGGGACACAAAGAAATTGAAAGTGAAAGGATGGAAAAAAATATTTCATGCAAGCTACAGCCAAAAGAAAGCAGGTGTAGCAATATTAATCTCAGATAAAATAGACTTCAAATGCAGGGATGTTTTGAGAGACAAAGAAGGCCACTACATACTAATAAAAGGGGCAATTCAGCAAGAAGAAATAACAATCGTAAATGTCTATGCACCCAATCAAGGTGCCACAAAATACATGAGAGAAACATTGGCAAAACTAAAGGAAGCAATTGATGTTTCCACAATAATTGTGGGAGACTTCAACACATCACTCTCTCCTATAGATAGATCAACCAGACAGAAGACCAATAACGAAATTGAAAACCTAAACAATCTGATAAATTAATTAGATTTAACAGACATATACAGGACATTACATCCCAAATCACCAGGATACACATACTTTTCTAGTGCTCACGGAACTTTCTCCAGAATAGATCATATGCTGGGACATAAAACAAGCCTCAATAAATTTAAAAAGATTGAAATTATTCAAAGCACATTCTCTGACCACAATGGAATACAATTAGAAGTCAATAACCATCAGAGACTTAGAAAATTCACAAATACCTGGAGGTTAAACAACACACTCCTAAACAATCAGTGGGTTAAAGAAGAAATAGCAAGAGAAATTGCTAAATATATAGAGACGAATGAAAATGAGAACACAACATACCAAAACCTATGGGATGCAGCAAAAGCAGTGCTAAGGGGGAAATTTATAGCACTAAACGCATATATTAAAAAGGAAGAAAGAGCCAAAATCAAAGAACTAATGGATCAACTGAAGAAGCTAGAAAATGAACAGCAAACCAATCCTAAACCAAGTAGAAGAAAAAAATAACAAGGATTAAAGCAGAAATAAATGACATAGAGAACAAAAAAACAATAGAGAGGATAAATATCACCAAAAGTTGGTTCTTTGAGAAGATCAACAAGATTGACAAGCCCCTAGCTAGACTGACAAAATCAAAAAGAGAGAAGACCCATATAAACAAAATAATGAATGAAAAAGGTGACATAACTGCAGATCCTGAAGAAATTAAAAAAATTATAAGAGGATATTATGAACAACTGTATGGCAACAAACTGGATAATGTAGAAGAAATGGACAATTTCCTGGAAACATATGAACAACCTAGACTGACCAGAGAAGAAATAGAAGACCTCAACCAACCCATCACAAGCAAAGAGATCCAATCAGTCATCAAAAATCTTCCCACAAATAAATGCCCAGGGCCAGATGGCTTCACAGGGGAATTCTACCAAACTTTCCAGAAAGAACTGACACCAATCTTACTCAAACTCTTTCAAAACATTGAAAAAAATGGAACACTACCTAACTCATTTTATGAAGCTAACATCAATCTAATACCAAAACCAGGCAAAGATGCTACAAAAAAGGAAAACTACCGGCCAATCTCCCTAATGAATATAGATGCAAAAATCCTCAACAAAATACTTGCAAATCGAATCCAAAGACACATTAAAAAAATCATACACCATGACCAAGTGGGGTTCATTCCAGGCATGCAAGGATGGTTCAACATCAGAAAAACAATCAATGTATTACAACACATTAAAAACTCGAAAGGGAAAAATCAATTGATCATCTCAATAGAAGCTGAAAAAGCATTTGACAAAATCCAACATCCCTTTTTGATAAAAACACTTCAAAAGGTAGGAATTGAAGGAAACTTCCTCAACATGATAAAGAGCATATATGAAAAACCCACAGCCAGCATAGTACTCAATGGTGAGAGACTGAAAGCCTTCCCTCTAAGATCAGGAACAAGACAAGGATGCCCGCTGTCACCACTGTTATTCAACATTGTGCTGGAAGTGCTAGCCAGGGCAATCCGGCAAGACAAAGAAATAAAAGGCATCCAAATTGGAAAAGAAGAAGTAAAACTGTCATTGTTTGCAGATGATATGATCTTATATCTAGAAAACCCTGAGAAATCAACGATACACCTACTAGAGCTAATAAACAAATTTAGCAAAGTAGCGGGATAAAAGATTAATGCACATAAGTCAGTAATGTTTCTATATGCTAGAAATGAACAAACTGAAGAGACACTCAAGAAAAAGATACCATTTTCAATAGCAACTAAAAAAATCAAGTACCTAGGAATCAACTTAACCAAAGATGTAAAAGACCTATACAAAGAAAACTACATAACTCTACTAAAAGAAATAGAAGGGGACCTTAAAAGATGGAAAAATATTCCATGTTCATGGATAGGAAGGCTAAATGTCATTAAGATGTCAATTCTACCCAAACTCATCTACAGATTCAATGCAATCCCAATCAAAATTCCAACAACCTACTTTGCAGACTTGGAAAAGCTAGTTATCAAATTTATTTGGAAAGGGAAGATGCCTCGAATTGCTAAAGACACTCTAAAAAGAAAAACGAAGTGGGAGGACTTACACTCCCTGACTTTGAAGCTTATTATAAAGCCACAGTTGCCAAGACAGCATGGTACTGGCACAAAGACAGACATATAGATCAATGGAATCGAATTGAGAATTCAGAGATAGACCCTCAGATCTATGGCCGACTGATCTTTGATAAGGCCCCCAAAGTCACCGAACTGAGCCATAATGGTCTTTTCAACAAATGGGGCTGGGAGAGTTGGATATCCATATCCAAAAGAATGAAAGAGGACCCCCACCTCACCCCCTACACAAAAATTAACTCAAAATGGACCAAAGATCTCAATATAAAAGAAAGTACCATAAAACTCCTAGAAGATAATGTAGGAAAACATCTTCAAGACCTTGTATTAGGAGGCCACTTCCTAGACTTTACACCCAAAGCACAAGCAACAAAAGAGAAAATAGATAAATGGGAACTCCTCAAGCTTAGAAGTTTCTGCACCTCAAAGGAATTTCTCAAAAAGGTAAAGAGGCAGCCAACTCAATGGGAAAAAATTTTTGGAAACCATGTATCTGACAAAAGACTGATATCTTGCATATACAAAGAAATCCTACAACTCAATGACAATAGTACAGACAGCCCAATTATAAAATGGGCAAAAGATATGAAAAGACAGTTCTCTGAAGAGGAAATACAAATGACCAAGAAACACATGAAAAAATGTTCAGCTTCACTAGCTATTAGAGAGATGCAAATTAAGACCACAATGAGATACCATCTAACACCGGTTAGAATGGCTGCCATTAAACAAACAGGAAACTACAAATGCTGGAGGGGATGTGGAGAAATTGGAACTCTTATTCATTGTTGGTGGGACTGTATAATGGTTCAGCCACTCTGGAAGTCAGTCTGGCAGTTCCTTAGAAAACTAGATATAGAGCTACCATTCGATCCAGTGATTGCACTCCTCGGTATATACCCGGAAGATCGGAAAGCAGTGACACGAACAGATATCTGCACGCCAATGTTCATAGCAGCATTATTCACAATTGCCAAGAGATGGAAACAACCCAAATGTCCTTCAACAGATGAGTGGATAAATAAAATGTGGTATATACACACGATGGAATACTACGCGGCAGTAAGAAGGAACGATCTGGTGAAACATATGACAACATGGATGAACCTTGAAGACATAATGCTGAGCGAAATAAGCCAGGCACAAAAAGAGAAATATTATATGCTACCACTAATGTGAACTTTGAAAAATGTAAAACAAATGGTTTATAATGTAGAATGTAGGGGAACTAGCAGTAGAGAGCAATTAAGGAAGGGGGAACAATAATCCAGGAAGAACAGATAAGCTATTTAACGTTCTGGGGATGCCCAGAAATGACTATGGTCTGTTAATTTCTGATGGTTGTAGTAGGAACAAGTTCACTGAAATGTTGCTATATTATGTAACTTTCTTGGGGTAAAGTAGGAACATGTTGGAAGTTAAGCAGTTATCTTAGGTTAGTTGTCTTTTTCTTACTCCCTTGCTATGGTCTCTTTGAAATGCTCTTTTATTGTATGTTTGTTTTCTTTTTAACTTTTTTTTTCATACAGGTGATTTGAAAAAAGAAGGGAAAGTTAAAAAAAAAAAAAAAAAAAAAAAAAAGAAAAAAGACAAACAAGGGGAAAAAAAAAAAAAAAAGATGTAGTGCCCCCTTGAGGAGCCTGTGGAGAATGCAGGGGTATTCGCCTACCCCACCTCCATGGTTGCTAACATGACCACAGACATAGGGGACTGGTGGTTTGATGGGTTGAGCCCTCTACCATAAGTTTTACCCTTGGGAAGACGGTTGCTGCAAAGGAGAGGCTAGGCCTCCCTGTATTTGTGCCTAAGAGTCTCCTCCTGAATGCCTCTTTGTTGCTCAGATGTGGCCCTCTCTCTCTGGCTAAGCCAACTTGAAAGGTGAAATCACTGCCCTCCCCCCTACGTGGGATCAGACACCCAGGGAAGTGAATCTCCCTGGCAACGTGGAATATGACTCCCAGGGAGGAATGTAGACCTGGCACCGTGGGACGGAGAACATCTTCTTGACTAAAAGGGGGATGTGAAAGGAAATGAAATAAGCTTCAGTGGCAGAGAGATTCCAAAAGGAGCCGAGAGGTCACTCTGGTGGGCACTCTTATGCACACTTTAGACAACCCTTTTTAGGTTCTAAGGAATTGGGGTAGCTGGTGGTGGATACCTGAAACTATCAAACTACAACCCAGAACCCATGAATCTCGAAGACAGTTGTATAAAAATGTAGCTTATGAGGGGTGACAATGGGATTGGGAAAGCCATAAGGACCAAACACCACTTTGTCTAGTTTATGGATGGATGTGTAGAAAAGTAGGGGAAGGAAACAAACAGACAAAGGTACCCAGTGTTCTTTTTTACTTCAATTGCTCTTTTTCACTCTAATTATTATTCTTGTTATTTTTGTGTGTGTGCTAATGAAGGTGTCAGGGATTGATTTAGGTGATGAATGTACAACTATGTAATGGTACTGTAAACAATCGAAAGTACAATTTGTTTTGTATGACTGCGTGGTATGTGAATATATCTCAATAAAATGATGATTTAAAAAAAAAAATATCACTGTAATAAAGTATATACTCATCTTCAAAAAAAAAAAAAAAAAAAGAAAAGTAAGCCATCAATTAAATGTAAATAAAGGATTTTAAATATTACATAATTTGAGATAACCTGAAACAAAAAGCAGAAATCATAAAGGATATAAACTAATAAATTTTACTATGAAAAGCCCTATTTCAAAACATATATTCACAAAGTTAAAACACAAATAAACTGAGAAAATATATTTAAAAATTATGAGGCTCAGATTTCACACTCTTAAGTTGCTCTTACAAATCAGTGGGAAAATATGAACATCCAACATTCAATAAAAAGAGAGTAAGAATATACCTTTGCTGCTTCTCATCCTATCTAGGATCCATGGATTGCCAGATGCATCTGTATTATTTTTGTTTTACCACTGCAAATGAAAATATATGGCTAACTAAGGTAACACATGGTATTGACTATAAGATACATCATAAGATGTAATTTCAGAGCTGTTAAATATGAAGAAAAGAAACAAGTTTTGAAATGCAGTTATAGGAAAGAAATTAAGCCAATTAAGCCAATAAATACATGAAAAACATGCACCATCACTAGAAACCAAGAAAGAAATGCTGAATGAAACATTAAGCTATTTTATTCTATTTCAAATTTCATTCCCTTTCAAACATACTGCCTTAGCTAAAAACACCAAATAGAGTTTTGCCCACCTTTATTTACTTCAAACCATTTAGCACAGTGGTGCTAGGAAGTGGGTAGGAAGTTGACCTAGGAAATGAGGTTGAAGTAAATTTGCAGAATGATTTTATTCATGGGGCCCTTTCATTGTCAGGGGTTTTTGACATCTGTTCAGAGCATTTGAGTCTGATGCATTTCCCCAGCTTCTGGATCCCTCTACATTATCCTTTCTGCCTGTTCAGCAAAATTGGTTCAAGTTTACTGAAAATCCAGCCTCTGAGAGATGTGGCAATTTGGAGTTATTGGTTAAGATTAAAGAGTAAAGTGAATTTTTACTTTGGGTTTAGGCATCATCTCCTCACCACAGAAATAAAACTCATATTTTGAAGTAAGGAGTAGGACCTCCTAGGGAACCATCAACCTTACTGATACCTCTCATCAATTATCCAGGAAAGAAGTCCCAGAGAGGAAGAGATCCTAGGGTTGTTATATCCAAATCTACTTTTAACTCTTTGAAAAACAAAACAAAACAAAACAAAAGTTTATTGAAGAATAAAAAAATTACAAAAATGCATGTCATGACTTTACAGATAAGTGAATTACAAAAGCAGTCAACACAACCATGTACTCACTAAGAGTTCAAACACTATCAGCACCTGAAGCCCCCATTCTCTATTATTACTCCCTGCTGCAGCCTGACACAACCCCAAGACCAAAGAACACACCAGGCAAAGTTATCCATGAGTTTCATTAGGGATTTACAGGAGGATTTTTCCCAATGACCCCTGGTTAGGAAATGGAAGTCAATGACCCAGGCAAACAAGAGGAAGAGGAGTGCCTTATATAGCTAAGCAGAGCCTTGTTAGATTTGGAAACCTCAGCTGAGTCTCATGAATGTTTATTTCAGCAGAGCCTCATAACAGTTGGATACAAGAAACCTCAGCTGAGCCTTGTGAAGATTAATTACCAGGAGTGACTAGGCTAAATGACCTTCAATGTCTGTGCTCTGGTCATGGGAGTTGCTGTGTGCTCAAGGCTCCACCCTTGTCCCTAAGGGAGGGGGAACACTGGGCTGCCCCACTCTCCCTCTCAAAATTAGTTATTCCTGACTTCTAACAGAAAATACTAGATTTGCCATTGATCAATGAATTTGTTATCCCACTTATTTTGAAATAATTTTTAACTTAAAGTTGCAAAAATAGGACAAAGAATTTTCATATATCCTTCACCCAGAATCTTCAGTCTTAATATTTTGCCACATTTATTTCATCAGTCTCTGTTTGTATATTTTATATTTCTATTTCTGAATCACTTGAGAATAAGTCATAGACCTCATTCCCTTTACTTCTAAATACTTTATATATTTCCTATGAGAAAGGATAAATCTCTTAAAAAACCACAGCACAATTTTCAGAAACAGAAAATTTAATGTGAATAAAATATGTTTGTGTGATCTTCATCCCATGTTCAAATTTTGCTGGTTATCTCCATTAAGACATTTATCACCTTTTTTTTTCTGATTCAAGATCCAAACCAGGGACTTCCATTTCCGACCACAGTGGGGGAACAGGAACTATATTTACCCTCTTACCTGAAACAACCAAGAAATTAGACAAAAGATATGAAACAATTGTTGCAAGACACAATATCAGGAAATGAACAAAAATGATCCGTAAGAAACAGGATACAAGGTAAGTGTGTTAATACAAGACAAAGGCTGTGGATTCTCTGTCTGTTGCACTCAAATGACCAATTCCTGAGATACCAGGGTTTCAAAGAGAGAATGACTTTATTGGTAGGCAAAAAGCAAGAGATCAGTTTTCCTTTCAGCCTAAAAAACTGTCTACCCAAACCCTAGTAATTCTGGAGGTTTTATAGTATCAAAAGATGGGCAGATTTTAAGGATAATTAGTACAATGGCTCCAGATGATTCAAGTAGAGGTGATTTAATTATTGACTATGTGAAGATAGATTACATCCTTGGTTGCAGAATGTTTGTAAGTAAATGGCAGCCTTAATATGATGATGGGTGTGATTTTTAGTGTTATGAAGAGGTTTAGGGCACTTATAGATTAAAGGTTAAGCTACTGTATATGTCAGACAGGCACATTTTGGCTTGATTCAGCTACAGTTATCCAGATAACTATGGACTTGGGGTGGATTAGTTCAGGGCTGACCCAAGAGGCTTCAATAATAAACATTAGGGCTGTCTTTAATGATGACAAGACTCCAAAGCCACAAGATTGTATAAAATGGGTACAAATGAGGGTCAGTCAATCACATGATAAAGGTTACAATCATCAGAGATCAAGACAAATAGATTACACTTTGACAATTTCAGGTATTTCCTTCTGGTTACTCTAATACACACAGAAAGTAAAAAGAAATATTGATATAATGATTTAATAATCATAATCATTTGTTAATTCCTAACTTCTTGGTTACATAGGTTCCTAGGCTACTCAAAGCCAATACCAGGAAATGGGTTGAGTAAAAAAATGTGAATTTATTCACTCATGGTTGAGGCTAGGAAAATAAAATCAAGGCATCATCATGGCAATGCTTTCTTCCCAAAGACTGGCTGCCAGTGATCCTTGGCTACTCTGCCACATGGCAAGGCACATGTTGTTGGCTGGTCTCCCCCTACTCCTGGTTCCATTGCTTTCCACTTGCTTCTGTGGCCTTTTTTCCTGTGTTCATTCCATTTATAAAGGACTCCTGTAATAGGATTAAGACCCATCCTGCTTGAGGTAGGACACAACTAAAGTAACCTCATCAGAATGTTCTACTTACTATGGTTTCACAACAGGAAGGGATTAGATTTAAGAACATGATTTTCTTTGATACATACAGCTTCAAACCACTGCATTAAGCCTGTGCATGCCCCTGCTTACTGCCTTGAGTTTCCTGGCTGTGGAATAGAGAGGGAGAACCAAGGATGAGCCTAGTGGACTCCTTCAATTGAGGAGATGCAACTGAGAGTCCTGAGAGACCAAGGCAGCCTGAGTTCAAAGGCAAACTATCAAAGAGGAGACAGATGCACAGAAAGAAACCAGAAGACTTTTGGAGGGTCTTCCCTTGAGCATTCAGCAGATTACTGATGGAAAAATGTTAGGAAACTGCCTGAAATCAGGGAAGAAGCATCTGAAAAGATTAAAGGTAATAGAGTCCAATAATCACACAGGGCTTGGAATAGTACCTCTTCTCACCTATCAAAGTAAAAAAGTAACTCATGATTGATAGGCCTTGGGTAGAGTAATTGAAAGTTCTTGCCTTAGTAGTGAGGGAATAATTAGCCTTAGAATAGACACTACAATTTTTAAAAGGAAGACCCAATAGATCAAACTGTTATGAAGTTAATTAGTTGCATCATAGGAAAAATCTCTAAGAATATAAAACCATTTAGCATCCAATAGGGTAAAATTCACAATGTCTGGCATTCATTCATAGATTACAACTTTGCAATGAAGCCAGAAAATATGACTCATAGTGAAGAGAAAAATCAAAACTGACAGAGATGTCAGAATTAAGCAGAAAAGGACATAAAAACCTATCTTAAGTGTATTCTAGATATTCAAACACATAAGTAGAGATGTGGAAGGTAATAAAAGACTCAAATACCTAGAGATGAAAACTAATTCTGAGATGAAAAATTCACAGGATAGGATTATCAACAGATTAGAAATTACAGGAGAAATGTTTAGCAAACTTGAAAACACAGCAATACAAACTATCCAAAATGGAATACTGAGAAAAAGACAAAATTAAAAAGAAACACTAGTAGGCTGTGGCACAGCTTCAAGCTGCTTAATATGTATGTAATTAAAGTCCATGAGGAAAGGAGACAATAGAAGGCAAATATTTTCTAAATTTGATGAAAACCATAAGTTCACAGAAAAAAGAAATGCAAACAACCCTAAACACAAGAAATATTAAAAAAAAAAAACTGCACAAAAGCATCATAATCAAATTGCTGAAAACCAGTGATAAAGAGAAAATCTTAAGAGCAGGCAGAGGAAAAACTACATTTTATCTTGAGAGGAACAAAAATAAGGATGACGGTATATTTTTTCAGAAAAAAGACAAGTGAGAAGACATTGCAGCAACATATTTAAATACTGAGAGGAAAAAAGAACCTATCAATCTAAGGTACAATACACAGCAAAAATATGTTTCAAAAATTAAAATGAAACATGACATTTTGCAGAACAGAAGTGAAATAATCCATCACCAGTAGATGCACACTGTAAGAAATGTTAAAAGAAGTCCTTCAGGCAGGAAAATGGCACCAGAGGAAAACATGGATCTACACAAAGAAATGAACACAAGAAATGATAGAAACCTGAATAAATAGAAAAGATTTTTCTTTTAATTTAAATATCTACAGCTGAGTGTACGCTTTCTATGATGGCATGCTATGTGGATATATCTCAATAAAATTGAATTTAAAAGGATAATTGATTGTTTAAACAAAATAATATATTGTGGGGTTTAACAACACACACATAAATAGTTATATATAAAATAAAATATATGGGAACACTAATATAATGTCCATTAAGTTGGAAAAGAAAGCAGACCATTGGAACACTATTATATTACAGATGAAATGGTAAAATAGTACTTAAAGTTTAAAGGGAGAATTTGGTAAGTTAATTATATTATTCTTTTTAATTCATTTTTACTGAGATATAGTCACATACCATGCAGTTATACAAAACAAAGTGTACATTCAATTGTTTACAGTACCATTAGATAGTTGTGCACTCATCACCAAAATTAATTTTTGACAATTTCATTACCACACACACACAAAATAAGAAAAAAAATTAAAGTGAAAAAGAACAATTAAAGTAAAAAAGAACACTATGTGCTTTTTTTTCTTCCCCCATTTTTCTACTCCTCCATTCATAAACTGGACAAAGGGGAATATGGTCCATATGGCTTTCTCAATCACATTGTCACCCCTCATAAGCTACATCATTATACAATTGTCTTCAAGATTCATGGGTTCTGGGTTGTAGTTTGATAGTTTCAGGTATTTACTGCTAGTTAGTCCAATTCATTAGAACCTAAAAAGGGTTGTCTATATTGTGGGTAAGAGTGCCCACCAGAGTGACCTCTCAGCTCCTGTTGGAATCTCTCTGCCACTGAAGCTTATTTCATTTCCTTTCACATCCCCCTTTTGGTCAAGATGTTCTCCATCCCATGATGCTGGGTCTAGCTTCCTCCCTGAGAGTCATATTCCAAGTTGTCAGGGAGATTCACTCCCCTGGGTGTCAGATCCCACGTAGAGGGGAGGGCAGTGATTTCACCTGCCAAGTTGGCTTAGCTGGAGACAGAGGGCCACATCTAAGCAAAAAAGAGGCATTCAGGAGGAGGCTCTAGGCACAATTATAGGGAGGCCTAGCCTCTACTTTGCAGCAACAGTCTTCCCAAGGGCAAGTGCTGTGCTATAGGGCTCACCCCATCAAATGAAAAGTCCCTATGTCTGTGAGCACATCAGCAACCATCGAGGTGGGGAAGACAACACCCCTGCATTCTCCACCGGCTCCTCCAGAGGGCTCTGCATATTTTTTTCATTGTTTTTCTAATTTACTCCTTTTTTAATCAACTATATCAAAAATAATTTTTAAGTAACATACAATAAAGAAACATTTCAAACAAACCATAACAAGGGAGTAAGAAAAGACAACTAACCTAAGATAACTACTTTACTTACAACATGTTCCTACTCTACCCCAAGAAAATAACCTAATATAGAAACATTCCTGTGAACTTGTTCCTACCATACCCATCAGAACTTAACAGATCATAGTCTTTCCTGGGCATTCCCAGGACACTAAATTTAGCTTAACTGTTCTTAACTGTTCTTATTGGATTATCATTCCCCCTTCCTTAATTGCTCTCTATCGCTAGTTCCCCTACATTCTATATTATAGATGATTTGTTTTACATTTTTCAATATTTACATTAGTGGTAGCATATAATATTTCTCTTTTTGTGTCTGGCTTATTTCACTCAGCATTATGTCTTCAAGGTTCATCCATGTTGTCATATGTTCCATGACATAATTCCTTCTTACAGCCACATAATATTCCATCATGTCTATATACCACATTTTATTTATCCACTCATATGTTGAAGGACATTTGGGTTGTTTCCATCTCTTGGCAATTGTGAATAATGCTATTATGAACATTGGTGTGCAGATATTTGTCCATGTCACTGCTTTCAGATCTTCCTGGATATAATAGTACTGTGAACAATTGCATGTCCTCCTCATATGACTGCATGGTATGTGAATATATCTTAATAAAAATGAATTAAAAAATCTTTTGGGCCAGGTGCACTTTGGAATTCAGAATTTTAAGACTTTAAGAACATGTACAAGGGGTGCACCATATAACATGTACCATGCATCACCAGGCCCAGTATCCTTTAGTCAAATATGTGCTTATTTTTGTCACAAATCCTCAGAACAGTGGGTAAATAAAGGTGATCAGTAGTTTCACATCAACACAGTTGGATTTGGTGCCAAATGAGGACAGAGTCTTGGGCCCCAGATGTCCTAAATCTGCTGGGTCCTTCCACCTGTGCTCAGTCATTGCTGCTCTCTCCACCCTCCCACCCCTCCACCCCTCCACCCCAGGCCTACCTCCAGGAGCCAGTGGGCATCATGGGGCTGCTCCTGCTGGAACAGCACATGCACACAGACCAACACCACGTCCTAGCCCTCCAGCAGATGCAGGCAGAGCCCATTCTCCAGGAGGGCCTCCACCAAGGGGTCTGCCTTGGTGAGATCATCTTGCAGGTCCTGGCACAGCCTTCTCTTGAGGGTTACCAGCCCCAGCACTGGTTGGCAGGCATTCCTGCTCTCCTGCAGCAGTGCCAGGATGCTCTGCATCATGTTTTGGGCCAGAGACCCAAACTACCAACAGAGAGAACAGTCACAACAGCAGCAACCAGGTCACCCCACAGTGTGCATAGAAATGCCTACACCATTCTCATCCTCAGACCAGCTCTACATTGTGCCTAGTAGTGAAAGGAGCCCATAAGAGAAAATATGAGGGCAGGGGGCATCAGAAAGTCCTAGAGAATTTCTTTCCAATTCACCAAAGAATGCTCTCTTCCAGGAACTCTGGCTGGGGACCACACAGGTGTCCAGGGCCACCTTTCACAGCTTTCCTCCATCTCTGAATCTCTCCTCTGCCCCTTTGACCACATTGGCTCCAGTGACTTAGGGGCCCATCCTGGGCAGCCTTTCCACATGGCTCTACCAGGTCACTCTCTCCTAGCACTTCACATCATTCCACTTGTCCTCCAATTTGCAATTGGGCTTTGGTCTGACTCTTTCTCTGGGCTCTCAGCTCAATGGGGGCCACTGTCTGCCTCACCAGGACTTCCTCAGCTTCTGTCACAGAAGTCACATGCCTTCCAGAGCACTTAGGATGTGCCCTGACCAGGGGTGGCAGGTGTCCTTTCTATTTCAGCAAAAAATCAACTAAAACAGCAGGACTAATGTCAGTGTCTGTTTTAAGCATTTTGATTTTGGAAAAAGAAACAACAAACTTTTACTGACAAATACTGGGAAACACAAAGAAGTAAAACCTGCCCTGATCCAACCAAGAAAAAAAACTAGGCCAAGGGAAAAAAAAGCCTCAGTTAGGAGCTCTGTTTGTGGGCCCTGGCATGGACAGGCCCTGTGTGTGCACCTTGGCTCTCTTTCCTTCACAGGAGTGTGTGAAGCAGCCCTAGGGCTTCCCCACATGCCAACTGAGACATCCAGCTCAGAGAGTTCCACAACTTCCACAGGTCACAGGGTGGTGACCCCAGCAGGATGGCCTCTGTGCCCAAGCACCAACCTGAACTACATGCAGAAGACCACTCCACCACCTGAGGAGTCATGGATTATGCTGCACAAGTCCCTCTACTTCATTCTTTCACAGCTAAGTCCCAGACAGTTGGACTCCCAGGATTTCTGAATTTTTCCTCACTTTATACAAATCTAACTCTGTGCACATACACCAATTTTAACATCAGAGACATACAGGCCATTGCCTGGACCATACCCCATCTGCCTGCCATTACACATGAGTCCTTGCCCATGAACTCAGTCCTGCCACATGTTCCATCAACAGGAGACTAGAGGTAGTTGAAGTGGGTCCCACCACAGACACTTAGGTGGCATCCTAGCAGCTGCCTTTCAAAAAGAACACCTCTGTTCACAATTGAACTATTATTTCCACAGGATGGCCTTCTAGAACTGTAATTAAATTGGTGTGGGATATGGACAAAAAGTTTTCATCCAAACCACCAAATTGCATTCCAAATTTCTGCAAGAATGTATGTTTCCAAAGAAGGCAAATGGATGACCCCATCTGTCCTGCTCATCCATGGGTCTGCTCTGACTTTCTCTCCATCCTGGATGTCCCTGCACATTGCCCTTGGAATTCCTGAGCTGTTTCTTGCCAGGCCCAGTTGCTGCTTTTCTTTCCCTTTCCAAGCTGCCCTCACCAGGGAGGCTCACTCTAATCTCCAGACCCCCATCTCCCAGATTTTACTGGTCTACCTTTCCCCAGACCCTGACTCTGTTCCTTCAGTGCAGGCCCAGGGACGCTGTGCTGCTCCCTGCACCCCACTGACTGAATGAGGCTCTGAACTTCAGATAAGTCAGCCTCCCTATTGCCAAGGAGTGAAGCTTCCAGAACTTCCACTGTGGGGAGGGCTCCTCAGGACCCCTGTTTCCTCCAGCAGAGATGCCTACCTACCAGACTAGGGAGAGGCTGGAGTGGGCCTGGGGAGGCAAAGTTGGAGGCCAAAACTGCACATGGGCAGCCTGGCCTGAAACCCAGAATATAAGATCTGAAACAGATTCATATGGGGTCACCCTGTCTTTTATTTGGACCCTGGCCTTTCCAGGTCTGTGTATTTAGGGAGGGGAACAGAGTGGATGAAACCTGCTGGGCATGCATGTTGAGTGGGACCCCACCTGCCCAACACCCCAATACTTGTCAGCACACAATCACACCTCCACTGGGACTCACCCTGGGCTCCTGAACTCACCACTCCCTGCTGCCATTTCTCAACCACAGCACTTGCTCCAGGCACATCTGCTCTCACAGCCGCAGTCAGAGAGGCCCAGAAGCCAGGGTCAGGGCCATGCCCATTCTCCAATCCTGCCCTGAGGCACAATCTCTGTCTTTCATCCAGATCTCCAGAGCTTCCTGTGCAGAGGTGTGGGTGGGTGGGTGGTGGTGGTGGTGGTGGTGCTGGAAGGAGACATCTGGCAGTTTGTCAAGCCCAGTGGAGTTGGATTTCTAACTGGAAGGGGTTCAGCCATTCCCATGGGATTCCCCCTGATTCTGAGGTGAAAGCACACTGGGCAGCCACTCCCTGCCGTGCCACACAACCTCCTGACCCCTCTGAGTCCTCCCACTGTACACCCTTGTGCAGGCCGAGGCCAGGTGGGAGGTGCATCCTCAGAGCCCCCAGAAGTGCACACATCACAGCTAGATAAGTTGTTAAAGTTCAAAGATCTCAAATCAATAATGTAGTTTCACAATTTTAGGAGGATTACTAAGAAAAGAAGACTAAATCCAAAGTTACCAGGAGGAAAGATACAAGATTAGAACATAGATAAAGGAAATACAGAATAGAAAAACAATTAAGAGAATGTGTGAAATTAGAATTAAGTTTTTCAAAAGATCATTAAAATTAAGAAGCCATTAGTTAACAGCCCCCACCCCTGAAAATGAGAAAAGACCCCAATAACTAAAATAAAAAAATGAGAACAGTGACTTACATTCTGACCTTACAGAAATGAAAGGATTATAAAAGAAAACAGGCTGGAAGGAGGTAAATGACATGATGGAACTGTAGCCTATAGCATCCTTTGGGATTTGCTCTTCAGATGCTCATTGAATTTTTTTATCATTTTTATTGTGATTGTTCACATACCATACAATTATCCAAAAATCCAAAGCGTACAATCTATTGCCCTCTGTATCATCAAAAAGCTGTGCATTCATCACCACAATTTTTTCAATTTTTAGAATTTTCATTACTCCAGAAAAGAAATAAAGACAAAAGAATGAAACTCAAATCCTTCCATATCCCTAACCACCTCTCTCGATTGGTGACTCATAGTATTGGCATAGTATATTTGTTACTATTTATGAAAGTACGTTAAAATAGTATGAGCTGCAGTATATAGTTTGCCACAGGTATATTTTTTCCCTATATGACCCTCTATTATTAACTTCTAGTTATAATGTCATACACTTGTTCTGGTTCATGAAAGAGATTTCTAATATTTGTACAGTTAATCACTGACATTGCCCACAAGGTTCACTGTTTTATACATTCCCATCTTTTAACCTCTGACTTTCCTACTGGTGGCATACATGACTCTGAGCTTCCCCTTTCCACCACATTCACACACCATTCAGCACTACTAGTTATTTTTACAATGTGCTCCTGTTACCTCTGTTCATTTCCAAACATTTAAGTTCAACCCAGTAGAACACTCTGCTCATAATAAGCAACCACTCCCCATTTTTTGGCCTCATTCTATATCCTGGTAACTTATATTTCATGCCTATTAGTTTACATATTATAATTAGTTCCTATCAGTGAGACCCTGCAATATTTGTCCTTATGTGTCTGACTTATTTCACTCAATATATTGCCCTCAAGGTTTCTTCTCAACACGTTTTTAAGATTTTTTTTCACACACCTTACCATCCATCCTAAGTAAACAATCAATGGTTTCCTGTACAGTAACTTGTTTCTGTATTCATCACTTTCACCACTGTCTGTATAAAGACATCTCCATTACTTCCACAAAGAAGGAAGAGTCAAAGAAGGTATAGAGGAAAAAGAAAAAGAAAAAAGAAAGAGAAAGAAAAACCATGACAGCTAGGAATCAGCAAAAGGAAAAATAGCATTAAACTAAAGTAGAATAAAGAGTCAGATAACATTTCCAATGTCAAGTCCCATAACCTTCCTTTATGCCCTCTCTTATATGCATTTACCTTGGTATATTGTCTTTGTTACATTAAAGGAAGCATAATACAATGTTTCTGTTAATTATAGTCTCTAGTTTACATTGTATTTTTCCCCATTACCTCCCTATTTTTAACACCTTGCAAGGTGGACATTTGTTCTCCCTTGTGAAAAAACATATTTCTACCTTTTATTACAATCACTGAGCACCCTAGGTTTCACAGAGTTATATAGTCCCAGTCTTTATCTTTCTTCTTTCCATCTGGTGTCCCACATGTTCCTAACCTTCCTCTTTCAACCATATTCATTGTTATCTTTGCTCGGTTTACTTTCATAGCTGTGCTACCATCACCCAAAATTGTTCTCCAACCTCTCACTCCTGTCTTTTCCTATCTGTCTGTAGTGCTCCCTTCAGTATTTCCTTAGAGCAGTTATCTTTTTTACAAACTCTCTCATTGTCTGTTTGTCAGAGAATATTTTGGACTCTCCCTCATATTTGAAGGACAGTTTTACCAGATATAGGATTCTTGGTTGGCAGTTTTTCTCTTTCAGTATCTTAAATATATCACACCACTTCCTTCTTGTCTCCATGGTTTCTGCTGAGAGATCTGCACAGTCTTTTTAAGCTTCCTTTGTATGTGATGGATTGCTTCTCTCTTGCTGCTTTCAGGATTCTTTGTCTTTGATGCTTGACAATCTGTTAATTAGGTGTCTTGACATAGGCCTATTCAGATCTATTCTGTTTGGGGTATGCTGCACTTCTTGGATCTGTATTTTTTTAACTGACACTTCCAAATCTCTCATTTATTTAGGAGTTCTAAATCAACAGAATTAGACTACAAATTAATTCATTAGTTCAAACAGTAGAAAATGAGGTCAAGATTATTAGGAGAAAAATAGACAAGGTGTGCTGATTTGAATGTATTATGTCCCCCAGAAAAAGCTGTGTTCTTTGATGCAGTCTTGCAGGGCAGACATGCTGATTGGATTGAAATCCTTTGGGTGTTTTCATGGAGGTGTGCCCCACCCAGCTGTGAGTGGTGACTCTGGTTGAATGGTTTCCATGGAGGTATTGCCCCATCCATTCAGGGTGGGTCTAAATTAAATCACTGGAGCCATATAAATGAGCTGACAAACAGAAGGAACTCAATGCAGCTGTTAGTGATATTTTGGAAAGCAACTGATAGTGACATTTTGAAGAGGAACTACAGCCAAGAGGGACACTTTGAAGAATACACAGAAGCTGAGTAGCTGCAGATGAGAGACAGTTTGAAGATGGCCATTGAAAGCAGACTTTTGCTCCAGAGAAGCTAAGTGAGGATAAATGCCCCAAGAGCAACTAAGAGTGACAGTTTTGAGGAACTGTAGGCCAGAGGGGAATGTCCTTGGAGAAAGTCATTTTGGGGTCAGAGCTCTGGAGCAGACACTAGCCTTCCCAGCTGATGGAGGTTTTCTGGACACCATTGGCCATCCTCCAGTGGGTGTACCTGCTTGTTGATGACTTACTTTGGACACTTCAAGGCCTTAAGACTGTACCTTTGTAACCAAGTAAACCCCTTTTATAGGAGCCAATCCATTTGTGGTGTTTTGCATTCTAGCAGCATTAGCAAACTAGAACACAAGGAGATGAATTGATCCATAGTCGGATATACAGGATGATCCCTGAAACTCAAAAAATGTAGGTCAACTTTCCCTCTCTCTCTTAAGTACATGCCCAGAAGCTTTCTTTTGTCAGGTCTGGAAATTTTGGGGGCTTATTTCTACACAGTGTAATTATGTTTTCATATCTGATGCTGTCCAATTTTGAAATGAAATAAACAGTAGGAAATAGTTACATTAGCAAGTGGAGGCCACCAAATTACATTCATTAAGGCATTGTTCTATTACAGAGGGCAAAGCTCCAGTGACCCCAGGAAAATGAAAATTCAGTTTACAATTAAGGATCTGTGGTACTTAATAAATATATGTACTATTTTAGAAAAATGCATTTTTCCCCTCTTATCAAAGGGAATGTATATCTCAAAAGGGCTTGGATAAAGAATAATTACATTTTGATGAAAAGAAACTGAATTCACCTTGATCTAAATCAGGACAGTAATTATCTACCTAATGCATTATAATGATCCTTTGGATTTATAAATTATAAACCTTCAGGAGAAACTCAGTGCAATTCTAATGTAAGAGCAAGGTAACAAACAATGTTTCCCATTTCATTTTCCACAACATAGAGCACAAGTCTATACTACTGAATTACTGGCCTTTTTTTGCTAACTTTTTATTTTGAAATAATTTCAAACATACAGGACAGTTGCAGAAATAATACAAACCCCATTCAGAGAACCCCAACATCCCCCCATTCCCGCAGATCCACAAATTTTAATATTCTATATATCTATTCTCCTGTATCATTCTATCTCCCCTTCTCTCCCTCTCCCTGTCTCCACCCCCATCTATTTTCTGATTGTTGAGAGCCAGTTGCACACATCATGGTCCTTGAACATATAATACTTTGATGTATATTTCCCACAAACAAGGATATTCAGTTATGTAATCACCTTAAGTAAAGTTATCAAGTTCAATAATTTTAACATATATAAAGCTTTATTCTATATTATAATTTTTTCTTATGTCCCAATAATGTCCTTTTTAATTTTAAATTCAGCTTTATTGAGATATATTCACATACCATACAATCATCCATGGTGACCAATCAATGGTTCACAGTACTGTCATATAGTTGTGCATTCATCTATTTTTGAAAATTTTCCTTATACCAGAAAGAATCAGAATGAGAATAAAAAATAAAAAGAAAAAAAGAACACCCAAATCAACCCCCCTTCCCACCCAATTTTCCTTTAGGTTTTGTCACCATTTTCCTTCTCATCCATCCATATGCTGGATAAAAGGAGTGCAATCCTCAAGGTTTTCACATTCACACTGTAACCCCTTGTAATCTACATTGTTATACAGTTGTCAAGTCTACTGGTTTGAAGTTTGGTAGTTTCAGGTATTTACACCTAGCTATTCCAATACAATAAAACCTAAAAAGTGTTGTCTATATAGTGCATAAGAATGTCCACCAGAGTGACCTCTCAGCTCCATTTGAAATCTCTCAGCCACCAAAGCTTTATTTTGTTTAATTTCACAATCCCCTTTTGGTCACGAAGATGTTCTCAATCCCATGATGCTGGGTCCAGATTCATCCCTGGGAGTCATATCCTGCATTGTCAGGGAGATTTACATCCCTGGGAGTCAGGTCCCATGTAGGAGGGAGGGCAGTGAGAACACCTGCCAAGGTGACTTTGTTAGTCTGCTTATTGAAATTTGCCTTGAAGGTCTTCACATTTCTGTATTTATGTTCTATTGCATAATAGGGAAGGGATGGGACTGAGCTTGTGGAACTGTAATCCATAACAATTCTGGAAATTACCTATATAATTGCATGTTGAGCTGTGCATCAAGAGTTGATACCTTTCTGTATATATGTATGTTATATTTTGCAATAATGGAAATGGCTGAAGTTGTGGAACTGTGACAAATGACATTCTTTCAAATTTGTTCTCCAACTACTTGTGAAATCATACTTTGAAAGTTATCACTGTCATGTATATATGTTAAAGTTCACAATAAAAAAATAAAAAAATACAAAATACAAAAATACAAAAAAGAATACAATGAACAATTTTATACCAACAAAGTAGATAATCAAGATGAAATGGACAAATTCCTAGAAAAAGAAATTACCTAAAGTGATCCAAAAAGTAATTTAACTTCTGTAACAATTATAGAGACTGAATCAGTAACCAGAAAACCTCACAAGAAAGAAAAATTATGGACCAGATGATTTCACTGATGAATTCTACCAAGTAGCTAAAGAAGAATTAACACAAAATCTTCTCAAACTCTTCCAAAAAATTGAAGAAGAGGGAACACTCACTAACTCATTCTATGTGGACAGCATCTCCCTCAAACTAAACCAAAGACAGCACAATAGAAGAAAATTATCTACCAATTTCTCTCATGGACAGAGATCCAAAATTCTCAGGAAAATATTAGCTAGACATATCCAAAAGTATCTTAAAAGGATTATATACAAAGACTAAGTAGGATTAATCCTAGGATGCTACAGGGATTCAACATAAGAAAATAAATGTAATACGCATTAATAGAATAATAACAACAACATATTCAAACAGTATATGATCATCTCCACTACATTAATACAATAACAAAAAAAAAAAAAACTCAGAACACATATCATCTCAATAAACAGAAAAGGATTTGTCAAAATTCAAAACAGCTTCACATGGAAAACACTCCTAACACTAGGAAGAGAAACACCCTCAACATGATAAAGGCCATTTATGAAAAGCTCACAGCTATCATACTCAATGGTGAAAGACTGAAAGCTTTCTTCATAAGATCACAAATAAGACAAGGGTGCCCACTTTCCTCACTATTTAACATTGTACTAGAAATTCTAGTCAGAGCAATTAGGGAAGAAAAAGAAAAGGCATCCAAGTTGGAAAGGAAGAACTAAAACTGTCTCTATTCCCAGATGACATGATCCTATATATGGAAATCCCAAGGCATTCACAGAAAGCTACTAGGGGTAACAAATGAATTTAGTAAAGTTTCCACATAAAGGATCAACATAAGACTCTACTGTGTCTTTGTACCCTAGCAATGAACAATCTAAAATGCAAAGTTAGAAATTAATTCCATATATGATAGCATCTAAAAGAATAAAATATCTAAAAATGAATCTAACCCAGATGATGAAAGACTTGTACACTGAAAACTACAAAACATTGCAGAAAGAAATCAAAGAAGACCTAACAAATGACAAGATATCCTGTATATGTGGATTGGAAGACTTAACACATTGCTAAATTGTCAATACTACCCAAAGTTATCTGTAGATTCAATGCAATCCCTATCAAAATTCCAGTAGTCTTATTTTGCATAAAAATATGTGATCCTCAGGTTCATACAATATTGCAAGTGGCTCCAAATAGCTGAAACAACTTTTTAAATGAAGAATGAGGTTGGAAGACTCACACTACCCAATTTAAAAACTCATTACAAAACTACAGTAATCAAAACAGTGTAGTACTGGCATATGGATACACATAGAGATCAATGGAATAGAATTGAAAGCCAGAAATAGTCCCACACATATATGGCCAATTGATTTTCAATAAGGGCTCCAAATATATACAATCTGGAAAGAATAACCTTTTGAAGAATCATGAATCATGCTGTGATAACTGGATATACACAGGCAAAAGAATGAAATTGAACCCATATCTCATATCATAAACAAAAACTAATTCAAAATGGATCAATGCCCTAAATATAAGAGCTAAAACCACAAACTTTTAGAAGATAACATAGGTGAAAATCTACATGACCCTATATTTGGAATGGATTCTGAGATATGGCACCAAAAGCACAAGAAATAAAACTAAAAAGATTTAATTGGGCCCTTATCAAAATAAACACTTTTGTTCATCAGACATTATCAAGAAAGCAAAAAGACAATGCACAGAATGGGAGAAAATAGTTGGAAATCATATATGTGATAAGGGCTTAACATCTGGAATATATAAATAACTTCTACAATTCAATAACATAGACAAAAACTAAACAATTAAATGCTGGGCAAACACTCAGCAGGTCAACTTACAGCCTTCCCCCTATGTAGCCTATGAATCCCAGGGGTGTAAATCTCCCTGGCAACATGGGACATGAACCCTGGGATTCATTCTTGTGCAAAAGGGGGAAGAGAAATGAAAAAAGTATTTTTTCTTGTGCAAAAGAAAGTATTATTGTGCAAAAGTGGGAAGTATTCTTGTGCAAAAGGGGGAAGAGAAATGAAAAAATTTAAAGTCTCAATAAAAATTGGAGGGTATTCTTATGCATTATATTGATATCCCTTTTTAATTTTTAGTGTATTGGAATAGCTAAAAGAAAATACCTGAAACTGTTGAACTGCAACCCAGTAGCCTTGATTCTTGAGGGTGATTGCATAACTATGTAGCTAGCTTACATGGTGTGACTGTGTGATCATAAAAATCTTGTGGCTCACACTCCCTTTATCCAGTGTGTGGAAAAATGAGTAGAAAAAATGGGAATGAAAATTAAATGAATAACAGAAGGGGATGGGATGTATTGGGTGTTCTCCTTTACTTGTATTTTTATTTTTATTTTTATTTTTTTGGAGTAATGAACATGTTCAAAAATTGATTATGGTGATGATTGCACAACTACAGGATGGTATTCTGAACAAGTGACTGTACACTGTGGATGATTGTAGGATATGTGACTATATCTCAATACAATTGAATTGGGAAAATATGCTGCACAAAGGGCTTGAACAAGGTATTTCCCCAAAGAGGGCATATAAATGGCCAAAAGTCTCATGAAAAGACACTCAAAATCATCAACCATTAGGGAAATGCAAATAAAAACAAAAATGAGACAGCACTTCATATTCACTAAGATAAGTTTCTCTTTAATGGAAAATAATGTGTTGGTGAGGATATGGAGAAATTAGAACCCACATGCATTACTGATGGGAATGTAAAATGGCATGGCCAATGTGTAAAACAATATGGCATTCCACAAAAAGTTAAACATAGCACAGTAGTATTATTCACAGAAGCCAGAGGTGAAAACAACCCAAGTCTCCATCAACAGTGAGTGGATAACTGAGGTGTTGTATACACATCCCAAGGAATATCATTCAGCCATAAGAAGCTATAAGTTCTGATATAAGCTACAACACGGATGAACCTTGAAATCATTATTTTGTGAAATAAGTATGGCACATAAGGAAACATAACACACAATTCCAGTTATATATCTAGAAGTAGCAAGTTTATAGAGACAGAAAGTAGATTAGAGGCTACCCAGAGGTGAGGAGAGACAGTGGGTGCAGTTGTTATTTGGTCAGTACAGTTTTGTAAATTTTAGAAATTTTGAAACTAAATAATAAAACAAAATCCAGACCCAGCTCAACTACTAAGACTGAGTGAAGCTCCCATGTCAAAGGCCTAGCAGAAGAGGAGTGCTACTTGTGAAACATAAATAGTATTCATCTCACTTTTTACCATCCTAAAGAATATATCTGATTTTTGGCCAAATATTACCACCAAAAAAAGAAAGAGTAAAAGAAACATCATCAAGAGAGAAAGTGATCAACAAAACTAAACTCAGATCCCAAATCCAAATTTTAGACCATCCAACAAGGAAATTAGAATAACTATAAATTATGTTAAAGGCTTTAGTGGGAAAGATGGAAACAGCAACAAGAAAGTAGAAATGTAGGAAAAAAACAAACAACTCCTTTACTCTCCCTCAACATGACAGAGATGAAAAATGCCTTCTATGAGCTCATCTGGAACTTCAGCTCAGCCATGGAAAGAATCAGTGAATATAATCACAATTGCCAAGAGATGGAAACAACCCAAATGTCCTTCAACAGATGAGTGGATAAATAAAATGTGATATATACACACAATGGAATGCTATGCAGCAATAAGAAGGAACAATGTCATGAAACATATGACAACATGGATGAACCTTGAAGACATAATGCTGAGCAAAATAAGCCAGGCACAAAAAGAGAAATATTATATGCTACCACTAATGTGAACTTTGAAAAATCTAAAACAAATGGTTTATAATGTGGAACATAGGGGAACTAGTGATAGAGAGCAATTAAGGAAGGGGGAATGATAGTCCAACAAGAATAGATAAGCTATTGTGGGTAAATTTAACATTCTGGGAATGCCCAGGAATGACTATGGTCTGTTAATTTCTGATGGGTATAATAGGAAGAAGTTCACAGAAATGTTGCTATATTAGGTTACTTTCTTGGGGTAGAGTAGGAACATGTCAGAAGTAAAGTAGTTATCTTAGGTTAGTTGTCTTTTTCTTACTCCCTTGTTATGGTCTGTTTGAAATGTTCTTTTATTGTATGTTTTTGTAAAATTTTTTTAATTTTTTTATTTTTTATACAGTTGATTGTTTTAAAAAAGGGTTAATTAAAAAAACAGGGAAAAAATATGCAGAGCCCCATTGAGGAGCTGGTGGAGAATGCAGAGGTATTGGCCAGCCCCACCTCAATGGTTGCTAATGTGCTTACAGCCATAGGGGACTGGTGGTTTGATGGGCTGAGCCCTCTACCACAGGACTTGCCCTTGGGAAGACTGTTGCTGCAAAGGAGAGGCTAGGCCTCCCTATAATTGTGTCTAAGAGCCTCCTCCTGAATGACTCTTTGTTGCTCAGATGTGGCCCTCTCTCTCTAGCTAAGCCAACTTGGCAGGTGAAATCACTGCCTTCCCTCCTATGTGGGATCAGACACCCAGGGGAGTGAATCTCCCTGGCAATATGGAATATGACTCCTGGGGAGGAATGTAGATCCAGCATTGTGGGATGGAGAACATCTTCTTGACCAAAAGGGGGAAGTTAAAGGAAATGAAATAAGCTTCAGTGGCAGAGAGATTCCAAAAGGAGACAAGAGGTCACTCTGGTGGGCACTCTTATGCACAATATATACAACCCATTTTAGGTTCTAATGAATTGGGGTAGCTGGTGGTAGATACCTGAAACTATCAAACTACAACCCAGAACCCATGAATCTTGAAGATGATTGTATAAAGATGTAGCTTATGAGGGGTGACAGTGGGATTGGGAAAGCCATAAGGACCACACTCCCCTTTGTCTAGTTTATGGATGGATGAGTAGAAAAATTGGGGAAACAAACAAACAAAGGCACCCAGTGTTCTTTTTTACTCTAATTGCTCTTTTTCAGTTTAATTATTACTCTTGTTATTTTTGTGTGTGTGGTAATGAAGGTGTCAGGGATTGATTTTGGTGATGAATGCACAACTATGTAATGGTACTGTGAACAATCGAATGCACAATTTGTTTTGTATGAGTACATGGTATGTGAATATATCTCAATACAATGAATATAACGAAAAAAGATCAGTGAATATAGGTCAATAGAAGTTACTCAAACTGAAAAACAAAGAGAAAAAGTAAAATGAAACAGAACAGGACTTCCAAGAGCTGTGAGATAAGATCAAATGTCCCAACAAATGTGTAAGTGGGATTCCACAAGGAGAAGAGCAAGAACAGAGCAGAATCAATATCTGGAGAAGGCTTAGAAATTTCCAAAAGTAATAAAATACATCAAACTACAGATTAAAGAAACTCAGATTCACCAAGTAGGATAAACATCAAATGCATGCACACACACACACACACACACACACACACACACACACCTATACACACCTAAACATGCCTTCAAACTGCTGTCAATGTGAAATACAGGGGAACAAGGGTAAGGATTACAGTAGACTCTTGTCAGATACTATGCAATTTAGAGGACACTCTTTCAAGTGATTAAAGAAAAACCACTTTAACCTAGCAAAAAATCTTTCAAAAATATAGGAAAAATGAAGACTTTTCAGAAAAACAAAACTTTTAATAAAGAAAGGTTAGATAAACACTGCAGATTCACACAAGACATGTTGAAGTAATTCTACAGGCAAAGGAATTACTCCAGTTCAAAAATTGGATACAGAAAAGAAACAAAGAGCACAGGAAATGATGAAAATGAGGGGGAACATACAACTCACACTTAATCCTTTTTAACCACTCTAAAAGATAATCAATTGTCTAAAGAAAACCATGGCAGTGCATTGTGCATTATGACATAAGTAAAAGTCAAAAATATGACAATAAGAGCACAAAGGATGGGATTGAGGACCTGGGTGCATACTGTTTGTAAGGCTCGTACACTACACATGGATTGGTACAATGTTCTTTGAAGGTAGAGTAGTGTATTGTAAACCTTCAGGTAGCCATGATAAAATGAAAAATTAAATAGTGGTAAATGGGCAGGGTCAATATGCAGATTGGGTGGCCTGAACACAGCATCTGGCACAAATGCCCAATAAACAGAACCTGGGCTCTATGTCCTGTTTTCTGCCCCACATCTGACTTAGGACCAGAGGGAAAGAGGGATTACAGCCAGTGAAGGGGTAGTATTCCATGAAGGACAGAGGGTTTGGTTCTGCTCTGCCCCCTTGGAGCCTGAGCCAAAATGAAAACTCAGTAGTGCTGATCCTGTTTATAGTTAGCATTTTGATATTTTTTCATCATGGAATTTTTAGCAGTAAGTTCAGTTTTTTAAATACTGCACCAAAATATTACTTATCTTGATTACTGAGTTTTTAGTGCCTCTTTCACCTCACCCTTGCCCCAGCCCTGTTGGGGAGAAAATCATCCAGGGAAACCTCGTCTGAGCCTTGGTGACCCAGGCTGTAGGGAGTGTGGGCTCCCACCCACTGTGTCATTGCTCTGAGGGGTGAGGCTGGAGCTCAGGGTTTTGGAGGAGGAATTTCTAGAGGAGCCTGGACCCTAACCTGAGGGAGAGGCATTGTGGGCCTTGGTCTCCTCCAAAGAATCTGTCTTCAACTGGAGGCACAGACTCATCTGACACTCTGAGAAGGGTTGTAATTATGAATTGCTTCTGCTACAGCAAGAAAAGGGCCATTCTTAACTACCTCTGTTTCAGTGTGTTGGGGCTACTCTTTTTCTATTCCCTGTTCCCACACCTCTGTGCCTTCTATGGACACTCTCTGGTCCTGAATAAAGACTGACTGAACCACTCTTGCAAGCTCCCACTTATGTCTCCTCTATCCTTCATGGACTACTACCCAGGACATTAGCCACTCCTTTCCTTTCAGGTATCTGCTTCACCTAGAGCCACCCAAAGCCTGGCTCCCAGGGATCCTGTTCCAGCAAAGGTCTGGAAGGACTGGTGCCCAACACCTGTGAGCTCTCCTAATATGCAAATAGATATTAGAGAAATCTCCTCAAGAGACACTAACCTGGGGGCCATTGAGAAGCCCTTGTGGTAGGCAGCTGGGTTAGGGGCTTCCTCAGGGGAGCCCCTATGAACTTAATTCTGTGGAGTAGAGAGGGGGATCATTAGAAGGCAGGTCTAGATGGTCTTGCAGCCTCCTGCAGATCAGGAGTTTTAAAAAACTGTGTTCTGCTAAGTATGGAGGAAAGTACAGGAATTGGTAGATAGTTTCTATAGAGGAAAAGGAATACAGGGGTGCTCTCCCTACCAGATGTGAATGTATTAACAAAATGATGATAACCACCATCACCTCCAATGCCTCAAGCCAGTGAGAAAGATCCTATCATTTTCCCCAGTTTGCAGAAGACAGAAGGTACAGAGAGGATCAGTAAATTGCCCAAGGACACACAGCTATTAAGTAATTGACATGAGAGTCAACCCCAGATCTAGTCTGGCTTCAGGTGAGAATAGAAATTTCAGAAGCAGGTGCAAGTGTGCTTAAGATGTGCTAAAAATGACCTTTCACCTTAGAGAGCCTGGAGGAGAAGGAGGAAGAGCCTATGTTTACAATGGGTATTGGTTAAACACATGTGGGCACTACCTTTTGCTGGTATACCAAGCTCCATTAGATATGAAGGTTATACAGCATGTCCTGCTTGCTTTAAAATACTTAAAATTAGACTTCTGAGAAAATGGGGGATTGGGCGAGGCAGAGTGGGCTTCTCCTCACTGAAGAAAACTAGAGAGAGGCCAGAGGATGCCTGGGACCATGGATTCAGTGTGTGACCAGCCATGGAGGGAACCATGATAGGGACATGGACAAAAATGCAAAGAAAGTGTGCCTCTCTGGGTGAATTTATTCAGCCAAGATGGGCTCCAGCACCAACAGTGGTGAGAGAGCCACCAGGAAAGGGAGTGAGCAGTGGCTCTCCACTCCCATGCACCCACATTAGCAATTAACAGGTGAGATAATCCTCCACAGTCACATGGCCAGGAGCCCCCATGAGGGCCCCCAGGGAAGCAGCAGATGAGGACTGACCTCATTTACTCTCTCCCACACAGATGTTCAGGGGGTGTGAAGGCAAGAAGCAGGCACAGGAAAGGGTGCCACACAGAAGCTTCAGGAGCCCCTTCCATACCCCAGAGGCTCACAGGCACACAGCAGGCAGTGAGGGGGGAACATCTGAACTGGAACAGAAAAGTCTCTTTAACAATTGGGGCTGGAAAAACTGGAAATCCATATCCAAAAGAAAGAAAGAAAGAGGACACCTACCTCACACCCTATACAAAAATTAAGTCAAAGTGGATCAAAGACCTCAATATAAGTTACAGCACAATAAAACTTATAGAACATGAAATAAGGAAACATTTTCAAGACCTAGTAATAGGAGGTAGCTTGTTAGATCTTATACCCAAAGCACAACCAACCTAAGAAACAACAGATACATGGGAACTCCTCAAAATCAAAAGCTTCTTTGTCTCAACAGATGTTACCAAAAATGTGAAGAGGCAACCAACTGAATGAGAGAAAATATTTGGAAACCATATATCTGTTAAGAGACTGATATCCTGTATATATAAAGAAATCCTAAAACTCAACAACAATGGTACAAACAACCCAATTTTAACATGGACAAATGGTATGAAAACATATTTTTCTGAAGAGGAAATACAAATGGCTAAAAAACACATGAAAAATTTTCATCTTCACTAGCTATTAGAGAAATGAAAATCAAAAGCACAATGAGATACCATCTCACACCTGTAAGAATGGCTGCCATTAAACAAATAGGAAACAACAAATGCTGGAGAGAATGTGAAGAAATTGGAACTCTTATTAATTGCTGCTGGGAATCTATAGTGGTGCAGCCACTGTGGAAGTCAGTTTGGCAGTTCCTCAGAAAGCTAGATATCAATTTACCCTATAATCCAGCAATTCCACTTCTTGATATACACCCAGAGGATCTGAAAGCAGTGACATAAACAGACACTTGCACACCAATGTTCATAGCATCATTTTTCACAATTGCAAAGTGGTGGAAACAATCCAAGTGTCCTTGAACAGATGAGTGGATAAACAAAATATGGTATATACATATGATGGAAAACTATGCAGCACTAAGAAGGAACAAGGTTCTGAAACAGATGGCAACATGTATGAACCTTAAAGATATAATGCTGAGTGAAATAAGTCAGACACAAAAGAAGAGATATTGTAAGTTACCACTACTATGAACTCCCTGAACGATATCAAATCAAGGCCTTATAATGTAGAATATTGGGGACCTAGAGAGAGATAGAAGCTAGTAAAGGGGGAATAATAACTTAATAGGTTCAGATATGTTAGTGAGGGTAAACTTAAAGATACGGGAATGCATAGGGATGATAACTGTTTGTTACTGGGATTATAAGTATCAGAGCTGCATTAAAGGTGAACAGGATTGAAAGAGATTGTTTGAAGGCATGTATCCCACAGATCAGCACTACAAATATAGATAGATGCTTGCATAATATATTTCTAAGGTATGACACAGGTACGGAGAGTTGACAACAGAGTGATATATGGGAAAAATGTACCTATTGCATTCTAGAAACTTTAATTAATAGGAATACTTTACTAGTATCACACAAATACTAGGGACAAATAATTAAGGGCTAAAAAGTCATATGGGATGTTTTGGTTAATAAGAATTGTTTAAAATGGTGAGTGATGAGGATTGTACAACTAAGGGATGATAATGTGAGATATTGATGGATTATCATAGGCAGAACATATGCCATGTGAAATGAGGAACCCTCTACTCTAAAAGTCAAGCCCTCAATTTTGAGGCTTGCTCTTCTGAAACTTATGGTTGTAAAGGGGAGGCTAAGCCTACCTATAAATATGACTATGAGCCACCTCCAGAGGACCTCTTTTTTGCTCAAATGTAGACATCCTCTCTCTAAGCCCAACTCTGCAAATAAATTCATCACCCTCCCCCTGACATGGGACAGGATCCCCCAGGTGAGTGAGTCTCCCTGGAGATATGGGACACAGATTTTGAAAATGAGCCTGACCCTGGCATCAAGGGGTTGAGAATGCCTTTTTGACCAAAATGGGGAAAAGAAAGGCAACAAATAAGGTTTCAGTGGCTAAGAGATTTCAAATATAGTCAAGAGGCTGTCCTGGAAGTTACTCCTATGCAAGATACAGCTAGATATCCCAAGTGGCCACAGTATGGTAAGCCCAAGTCAACAGTAGTCCCCAAAACCCTAAAGAATACCTGGGTCCCTGTCTGAGACTATAAAAGCTTCACTCATTTAGTTTATTCTTTGGGAACTTAAATCACTCAGACAGCTCCTGTTCCAGCTAATTCCCCAAACCTAGAGGCAACAGTCTCTTCAAGAACATCAACCAGTTGTGTCCCCTTTTTCCATAATATCAACACCCATTTCAACATGAACAAGTTAGGGTGTTCACTGCCTAGACATCCCTAAAGATTGGGGAAATGATTAAACTAGAGGAAGAGGTAGCAGTAGACAAGAGGGAATTTAAGAGAGGATTATGAATATTGAATCTCTATATAATTTTCTTTTTCTTAGTTGCTAGTGCATTAGAATAGCTGGAAGGAAAAACTGAAATTGTGTAACTATAACCCATAACATTTTTGAAATTTGCTATATAGCTACTTAAATTATAATTTGAAAGTTATCACTTTTGTATTTATGTAATATTTCACAGCCAGGAAATAACTGAAACTATGGTACTGTAACATTCTTGGAAATTTCCTATATTTATACTAGTTAAATTGCAATTTATACTTGTTAAATTGCATTTTGAAAGTTTTCACCTTTTTGCATAGTTATATTTCACAATAAGTAAATAGCTGAAATTGTGGAACCATAATCCATAACATTCTTTGAAATTTGCTTTCTAACTACTTGATAAATTGCACTTGGAAAGTAATCACATCTATGTAAATATGTTATATTCTACAATAAATATATAGTTACTATTTAAAGAGTGAAGTGCTGAGCTTAAAAGTGTGGGCTTTAGAGTCTGACAACCATGGGTTCAAAATCTGAGTTGCCACTTACTGGCAGGTGTCTTTTTGAGGTGTTTTAGAATTCACTGGACCTGTTTCCTGATTGTAAAAAGGCAACAGCAAGCCCAGCTCAAAGGGACAACTAAGGCACTGTTTGTAAAATGAAACATCTTACCTGGGACTTACTGAATGTACAACAACACAAAAAAGTAACTGATTTTAAAACAATGAAAATTTAGAATCATAGAATTTAATTACTTTAAGATTTAATTTAATAGTACATCATACTTTACTTGATATTTTTGACAGGTTACATTGTGTGTTGTAATTTATTAGTGTTTTGTGGGTAATCAGGAATATATTCACTGGGCATCCATGAGTCATAGAGGAAGGACACGTGGCTGATTCCCAAAAATATCTCACTATAAGTGGGAAATATGCTGCAGCAAAAGAGATGCTCAAATGCAGACTTAAGTTCTCTAACTTCCATCCATTTCCCACCCTCATCCCAATTGCTCCAGCCTCAGTAGGCTTGGTCACAATCTCACCAACCCAACCCTATTAACACCACTGTTTTGTCTTTCCACTCTTTAAAAATAGAAAACATGAGATTATCACTTTATAAAAATTAGATAATATGGATAAACACAAAGGAGAAAATTAATAGGTCTTATTATTTTATCTATTCCTCCAGGAGCTACCAGGGTTGAGTAATGTGGCATCTATCATTTTACCTCTAGCACTCCAGGAGGGCTCCTATCTTGGAAAATGTCCTGCAGCGCCCTTTCTATTGTACAATGTATCAGGGTCATCCTTCAGGCCTCTGAATGAATGTCTGACCCACTCTTCCTAAAGTTGTGGTTTATTTGGAAAATCTTCTGCCAGCCCCATGGAGTGTTTCGAGATTTTCCTTGAACTAATGAAATGTTTATCTTCCTGACTAATTCTTTGGAATAAATAAAACCATGAAGTCAGAATTCTTTCTTTCCAGGTAGCCCTTGCCAACCTGTTAGAAGTCAATGCAAAGTCTCCATGTCTCACCTTGAGAACTTCTTCCCTGCTTCCTGTGGCTAACAACTAGCCTTTGATTTGCTCCCCCAAACTGCAAATTCCACAAGAAGAGAGGCTGGTATTTACTACAAGGCTCACCATTCAGGTATTCACTAGAAGCATCTCAATCTAGGATTTGAGCAGTTTGTTAACTGCCCAACAATTATTTAACCCTGGTCATGGAGAACTGTGAACACACCTACAGGATCTTCATGCCTCACTCCCTTTCTCTCCACTGCACAGCTTTGCCCTCAGATCCAGGGTCACGTGAGGTCAGGCCTGCAGGGGGCCAGGGCAAAGGTCAAAAGCTCTAAGGGCGGCCCGACAGTTCTCCCAATCAGGAAGTAGCCCCCACCTGGCTCCCTCCAACTCCTTGGTCAGGGACCCCTGGGGTGGAAGGACAAGCATCCCCCCCAGAAGGGCCTCTCCTCAGACCCGTCCCGCCCCATCCTTCAGGTCTGGGTTTACCAGGTGTCTCCCACCACCACCCAACCAGGTCCTGGAAGCCAGAGGTGGGGGTGGGGGAAGAAAGCAGTGGGTGCCAGGGGCTAAGGTCAGAGGATTACCTACCCCAGGACCCTCTGCAAACAGCTTCTCCAGAGCCAGCCTCAGCTCCCAGAGTAACTTGGGGCCAAGGGAGTGGGGGTTGTCCAAGGCTCATCACTTCCTCCATCTACCAGCTGCTGGGACGGGGGTTCCGGCGCTCCCCGCCCTCCTTACCGCTGGCTAGGATGTGGGCGCTTCTGTTCACTGAGGGCGCTAAGAACGTAGCTTCCAGCCACAGGATCCTGACCTCTGAGGACTCAGGGGTTCGCAGGGTGGGGACTCAGAGAGTGTGCAGGGTCCAGGGGCTCCGGTAGGGAGCGACCGTCCCCTTCCAGACTGAAACCCAACTCCACCAGCTCGGCAAACTGCGGAGCCCACCCCTCGCGGCCCCGCCCCTCCCAGCACCGGAAGCCCTGGGACCCGAGCCGAGGGGCGGGGCCGGCCCTCTCCCCCGGGCTTGGAGCACAGGCGCGGCCCACACTGTAGCACCTGCGACACCGCGGCCCCGCTCCTGGCACCACCTTGGTGCCCAGGCATCCACCGACCGCAGGCAAAGTTCCCCAGGCTGCGGAAATGGTGGCAGGGAGTAGCCAGGCCCTGGAGACCCCCGTGAGTCCAGACACGGGTGTCTGTGTGTGTTTGTGGGGTGGTGGTGGCCATAGCAACATCCAGAGGTAGGAGCGCCCAGGCCGGGTGCAGCAGGAAATGCATGGATCTGCTGAGCCGCTGGCAAGCCCCGACAGGTATTGGTGCCGGGCGGGTTGGGGGGTCCTCTCCCCGCACACGCACAGCAAGTTTCCTCTACTCAATCTCCCCCATAAATACCCAAGTCAAAACCAGGGCGACCCCCGGTGAATCCATTTCTGATCTTAAATTCTGGGTTTGTGGTGAGACTGCCAACGTGCAGTGTAGGCCTGGCCTCCAGCTTTCTCTCCTCATCCCCCTTCTAGCTGCTTCCAAATGTCTGGTGGGGAGGAGTCTGTGCTGAAGGAAGCAGGGTACTGAGGTGCCCTCTCTGCAGTGGACCCTGGAAGCTTTGCTCCTTTGAGGAGGGGACCTGGGGTCTTTGGCCCCTTATCTGAAGTCCAGAGCCTCCTGCACTCAGTGGGATACTGTTACTAGATGAAGGCAATGGGTTCTTTTACCCTGTGTGCTCAAATGACCAATTCCTGAGACACTGGGGTTTCAAAGAGAGAAAGACTTTTATTGCTAGGCAGGAAGCAGGAGAACAGATGGCCTGTCGGTCCAAAATCTTCATCCCCTAACTGCAGTAATTCTGATAGTTTTAAAGCATCAAAAGATGGGCAGGTTTTAGGATAATGAGTACAGTGGCCCCCAGATTATGTAATTAGAGGTGATCTAATTATTGAGCTTGCACAGAATTGATTACATGCTTAATCACAGAACATATGTAAGAAAACGATGATGAGTGTGATTTTTAGTATTATGATGAGTTATAGGTGACTTGTAGGTTAAAGTCTAAGCTACTGTGCATATCAGGTGAGCCCATTTTGGTTAGATCCAGCTTCCATTACCAAGATAACTTTGGACTTGTGGTGGGTTAGTTCTTGCTGGTCAAAGACCCTTCATTAATAAACACTAGGGGCTGCCTTTTGTGGTCATAAGACTTTGGAGTAAAAAAAACTATAAATGAGTGAAAGTGAGTTAGTCACAAGGTTTTTACAATCATAAGGGCACAAGATAAAGTCTATACAATCATTATCAGAGATCAAGACAGCTGGATTACAATTCAGGTTTCAGATATTTCCTTCTGTCTACTCTAATATAACAGAAAGTAAAAAGCAATATTTATGTAATGATTCAGTAATCATCATCAGTCTTTAAATCTTAACTTCTTGGTTACAATGTGTGGACCATGGTGGCTGCTAAAATCCCTGAGTCAGGGTCTGGGAACTGTTGGGCCAGTAAAGTCTGGGAAGTGTGGTATCTGTAGACTAGTGAGTCTCCCTCATGGGGGTAAGATGGAGAGGGAAGGGGGAACAGCAGCAGGGCCTGGAAAGAGCCAGCCTGGGAATACCAAGGGCAGTGTGCAGGGACAGCCAGGATGGAGAGAATGAGAAAGAGCAGACCACCTTTGGCAGCAGAATGGACAGGGCCTGCCACCTGCCCTCTTTGGACACTAGGTTCCTGCTGCCTTTTGAAATGTAGTTTGGCATTATCAATGAAAACTGTTGATGTCCATATTAATTTTGTTAATTCTTCACTTTAATTTCAGTTCTGCTGGTCTTGGAAATAGTTCAGTTGTGAACAGAGGTGCTGTGTTTGAAAAGACAGGCACCAGATGCCACCTAGGTGTCCATGGGGGTAGGGACCTGCTTCAACCACCTCTAGTCCTCCATTGATGGAACACATGGTGGGACTGTGTTTATCAGCAAAGACTCATGTGCCATTGTCAGGCAGACTGAAGGTGGCACAGGTAATGGCCTGTCTGTCTCTGAGGTTAAAATAGGTGTATGTGCACATAGTTAGATTTGTATAAACTGAGGAAAAATTCAGAAATCCAGAGAATCCAACCAACCAGGGCTTACCTCTCAAGGAGCCAAGTAGAGGGTCCATAGGGGAGAACACATGACTCCCCAGGTGGCAGAGTAGCCTTCTGGGTTTAGATGAGTTCTGTGCTCAGGCATGGAGGCCAGCCTGCTGTGGTTACCACCTTGCAACCTTTGGATGTTTCCATGGCTCTCTGAGCTGGATGTCCTCACCTGTCAAGTGGGGAAGCTCTAGGAGTCACCTCACATGCTCGTCTGAAGGAAACTGGATTAAAGCTCCCATGCAGGACCTGTCCCTGCCAGGATCCACAAGCAACACTTCTAACTGGGGGTTTCCTTTCTTGGTCTATCTATTTCATTGGTTGGACCAGGGCAGCTTTTACTTCCTCATGTTTTCCAGTATTTGTCAAGTAAAATTTTGTTGTTTCTTTTTCCAAAATCAAAATGCTTATATGCAGATGTTGACAGTAGTCTTGCAGCTTTAGTTTTTCCCTTGCTGAAATGGAAATGGCATCTGCCAACCCTAGCCAGGATGCTTCCTAAGTACATGGGAAGGCATGTGACTTCTGTGGCAGATGCCAGGAAAATCCTGGTGAGGCAGACCCCATCTACCTGGTGAGGCAGAGCCCCCATCAAGCTGAGAGCCCAGAGAAGGAGTCAGAGAGAAACCCAATTGCAAGCTGTAGGATGAGGGTGGAGGATGTGAAGTGCAAAGAGTGTCCAGGTGAAGCTGTTTGGTTAGGGCACCAGGTTCAGCATGACCAAGAAGGGCAAAGGAGAGGTTCAGAGACAGGGGTGAGCTGTGGAAGGTGGCCCCTGTCACCTGTGTGGTGCTTAGATAGAGTTCCTAGAGGACTGCATTCTTTAGAGGATTGGGAGGAAATTCTCCAGGGCATCTGGCACCCCTCACCCCTACCATTCTCAGGTGGACTCCTGTGACTCTGAGGCAACATGTGGAAATTGAGGATGGGGAGGGTGTGGCTGGTGCCATGTGCATGGTGTGGTGATCTGGCTGGTGATGCTGAGACTGTTCCCCCTGTTGGCAGCATGGGACCCTGGCCTGAGATGTGTTGCAGAGCTACCTGGCACTGCTGTGGAAGAGCAGAGATGCCTGCCCACCAGCCCTGGAGCTGGTGGCACATGTAGGAAGGTTGTGCTGGGAACTGCAGGATGACCTGGTTGAGGTGGAGCTCTTGGTGGAGGCTCTGCTGGAGAGCTGAACCTGCCTGAACCTGGTGGACACTGTGGACATTTTGCCAGTGTTAACATGCATGCTGGCCTGGCAGGAGTAGCCCCAGGCTGCTTGCAAGTTCCTAAAGGTAGGCCTGGGCTGGATGAGGGAAGGCAGAGGGGAGCAGGGCTGCCCTGAGTGCAGGCCAAAGGGTCAACAATATGTCTAGGTAGCTCATCCCAGGTTGCAAGTCCCTGTCTTCACTTGGCAGCAAACTTGACCTGTGCTGGTGACACTGTTGATGGTCTCTATTTACCCACTTATCTGATGATTTGTGACATAAGTGTGGGGTTGACTAAGGGCTGCTGGCCCAGGTGATGCTGGAGTGGTGCAGGTTATATGGTTTATGCCTTGTATACCTTCCTCAAATCTTTTTTAAAACACTTTTTATTGTGAAATATATGTACAAGAAAAGTGATAAATTTTAAAATGTAGTTTAACAGGTAGTTATAGAGCAAATTTCAAAGTATAGTATGGGTTACAGTTCCACAATTTCAGGTATTTCCTTCTGGCTGTTCTAATACACTAGAAACTAAAAAAAGAAATATCTGTATAATAATTTAGTAGTCATTTAGTAAGCCCATCTCCCCTCACATCAACACCAGCAGACTAGAGAAAAAGCTACTTTGGCTGTGAGAATAGCAGAAGGGAGAACAAGAAAAACAGGCTATTATTGAGAACCCAGGCATATGTGTTCTGTGCAGATTTGCCCTGTGGATATAAGGAGACTGGTGAGCTAGTACAGTGGACAGACTGCAGGAGGCTGGAATGATTCCTTCCTGATGTTTTCATGACATTTCTATTCCCTTCCCTAGAGTGTGGGTGAGACCTGTGACTTACTTGTATTCCACAGAATATGGCAAAGGTGAAGTAATTTTGCAGATGGAATTAAGTTCTCAGATCAGTAATTTTGCTTTACTCAAAAGTGAGGTTGCACTGGGTTAACCAGAGTTAATCCATAAAAGCCCTTCAGAGAGGGCCTGGTACCTTCCTGAAGGCAAAAACAATTGAAATACTCTTTCCAGGAGGGTACCTTCATTCTAAACTCAAAATAATTTTTTAGAGGTCAGTAATCAGCATACTCTGAATGATAAGCAGGCATACAACGAAAGATATGCATTTTAAAAGGTTTTGATATCCTTATTTGAAAATTGATTCCAAAATTTTGGGGTTTTTAAATGTTTTAACCAGGGAGGGTCCTCTTACTTATAACTTAGTTGTGAGATATTGAATTTTATTGAGGAAAGTAATATTAAGATGACACAAACTATATTCTTCTCCATTTAATAATATTTATTTGAGGTACTTTTAAAAGCATCCATGAAGTGTTTGTTAGAAACTTTGCTTAGAAACATTAATAAATTCAATGTACTTGAGAACATAACAAAAATAGCATGCTTTCTATCAAAGAAAAGAAAAGATAAATTAAAAATCTGATGCAAATGAAACTTCATATGTAAAAGGGATTTTGAAAAGACATCTCTTGAGGATCATGGCAGATGATATCCATAATTTCCTGCTTTGTTCTCATTTCTTTGCTGGGAATGGGGCCCTACACCTTGGCTTAGCCCCTGGAATTCTGATGTCCACTTTACAATTCTACTGTCCAACTTGAGAACACCTAGGCCCTGAACAACTCTTGAAGGCTTTAACCCTGATCTCCCTACTCTCTACTCTGAAATGACCCTTTGAAGCATTGGATGCAAAAACTGACATTGCTATGATTTTGTGATCTGAGAAAACATATTTCAGCAATTTTCCAGAATGCACCATATTTTAATTATTACTCAAAATAACAAACCATACTGTTGGAAGGAAACCACTTTAACAATATTCCTGAGATGAAAAAAATTAAACATGAAATTAATACTGTTTTAAGCAGCTTTCTTGTTTAAGCAGAAAGGAATTGGATTTATAATATCAAGTCATTCCAAAATATTTATAGAGAATTTGAATCTATGTTGGAAAATTAAGAAAAAATTAACGTTCTAAAGTGTTCTTTTCTAACATCCTTTGTTGGCTAGAATATGATATAATTAAACTTTGAACTCCATATTTTAAGGATGTAATCTTGAACATGCCCCAAACATTTGGATTTGTTATAGCTATCCTATTCCATCTGATCATCTAGCATAGACGCTATAATGGAAGTAAATATCATACAATGCAATGATGACTGTGGAGTATAAGCAAGATACTTATCTTTATTTTTTATCATTCCATGTATGCATAAGTTTCATCTTCCTGGGGATTTATCAATTCAAAAATATATCTGGATAGTTTAGTATATATAAAAATATATAGTTTATATATATAAATGTATATATACAAGTATATAGTTAAGTATTTATAAATAAACATATTACACACATATATACACATTCATACACACATATAGGAAATCTAATTTAGTCTTGAATATGCAAACAATTTAATGGTATAATTTTATTAAATCCAAATAGGCCAGTCCAAAATACATGAAATTTTTTAAGTTCATGCAAATATCATAAACTCCCTCCAAGGAGGCAATAACTATCTTCATATTTGTTTGGATGAGGTTTGCAAAGATGTGCATTTACAAAATTCTGGTAATGTCAAGGTTTTCTACTGAATTAGAATGTTTTGTTTTATCTGTTTGTTGTTCAATCAAAATTTACTCATTGTAGAATAATCAAATAGAAAAAAAGAACAGTTAACCAAAAAGAAGCAGTGACATTATCCTGTTGTCTCACCATAGGTTTTGCTTACAAATTGTCTGCTTTCTTGCAAATCTAATATCCATTTAGTTTATTTGTCTCACATTCACTGTACTTTTTTAATGTCTTCTGAATCTGAGGTTATGCATCATTCACAATGTAATACATATGTGTTTCTTCTCTTTCTCTCTTGATGTACATTGGAGTACATTGGTTATTTAAAGAAATTAAATGGATCTACATCTTTGTTTTATTTAAAGAATCTTATTTTATGTAGATTTATCAATTATATATCAATTTTCTAAACAATATCCTAATATCATGGCCTCATTTTTTCCTTGCTTTGTTTTCTCAGTTTTCTCTTGTTATTTTGCTATCTTTTCCTCCACATGTGCTGGAACTCTCACTTAATCCAGTTCTTTTAATATTATATCTTCAATGCAATCTTTAAATATGTTTCCATGTGGGCATAAACTGTGATTTTTCCTCTTGTTTCTAAATGTAATCCTAAACAACGTTTTGTTGTGTATTATAATTACTGGTTTTTGAACTTCCCTAAAAATGGGAACCAAGCAATTGTATGGTATATAAATTTTAACCACTTGTATTAAATAATCCAGTAACAGAATACTATAAATATCCTTTAAATTTTAATCCAAGTATAAGAATTCCACTGTCAAAACATATGAATAAAGCACTCTCTATTTTAATAAATGGTTTACTGACCCTAATCAAATACATCCTACCCATGGGTATAGCCAGTTTCTGAAAAGGCAAGAATTTCAGAGAGCAATGTTGATTAATCTGAATGGAATGAGCATAGGAAAAACAGGAGATCCAAATCTTAATCAAATTAATGAGGGAATAAATTATGTAAAATTAGGAGAGAGAAGCCAGTGGGAGAGGGTATCACAGGATAATCTCTCTGTTAAGGAACCTGATAATAAGGATGCTGACTCCTCTCTATGCTGCTCTCATAGACCACTGATGTTTTCTATTCTAATAGTTAAGAACCAGTCATTCCATCTGATATAGAGGCATATTTGACAGAACTTTGACCTAAAAACACTAGAGTGCATTTTCCAAATAATAAAAAATGTAAAGGCCTTATTATAATAACTGGGACAGATAATTCGTATCCTTTGAGTCCTATATTAGAAGATTATACTAAAGGTGAAACTAAACAGTTATATAAAAGCTGTAGATATTTTCAAGAAGGCAAAAAGCCCTTCTCAATCTTCTTAGATATAGATAACATGCAATTCTCTAGTCCTCTGTGTAAAAAGAAAACAGATTGGTGCTACAGCCATTACTTTAATCATAAATAAGTCATAATTAATATAGCAAGATCAAATACAGTCCTAATCAAATGCATGTTTATCAACATTATATAATGGCTAAACTAATCATGAAATGAAATAAGAAAACTATATTAATAATTTAGAAATAAGTGATAATAATCACTTCTAATTTTTAAATTTTGTATAAGTAAAAAGTATGTTATATTGCTCTTACAGAAGTCATAGCTTAATTGGTAGAAATAATATTCATAGAGTTTTGCAGGTATTCAAAGCTAAGTCATTGAAAGGTGAAATCACTGCCCTCCCCCCTACGTGGGATCAGACACCCAGGGGAGTGAATCTCCCTGGCAACGTGGAATATGACTCCTGGGGAGGAATGTAGACCTGGCATCGTGGGACAGAGAACATCTTCTTGACCAAAAGGGGGATGTGAAAGGAAATGAAACAAGCTTCAGTGGCAGAGAGATTCCAAAACGAGCCGAGAGGTCACTCTGGTGGGCACTCTTACGCACACTTTAGACAACCCTTTTTAGGTTCTAAAGAATTAGGGTAGCTGGTGGTGGATCCCTGAAACTATCAAACTACAACCCAGAACCCATGAATCTCGAAGACAGTTGTATAAAAATGTAGCTTATGAGGGGTGACAATGGGATTGGGAAAGCCATAAGGACCACACTCCACTTTGTCTAGTTTATGGATGGATGAGTAGAAAAATAGGGGAAGGAAACAAACAGACAAAGGTACCCAGTGTTCTTTTTTACTTCAATTGCTCTTTTTCACTCTAATTATTATTCTTGTTATTTTTGTGTGTGTGCTAATGAAGGTGTCAAGGATTGATTTAGGTGATGAATGTACAACTATGTAATGGTACTGTGAACAATCGAAAGTACGATTTGTTTTGTATGACTGCGTGGTATGTGAATATATCTCAATAAAATGAAGATTAAAAAAAAAAAGCTAAGTCATGAATAACATTGTGAGTACCCTCCTTTGATCTTGTTTTAATTCAATTTTATTGGGATTGTTCACATACCATGCAATCATGCAAAGTGCACAATCAATTGCCCATAGTATCATCACCCAGTTGTGCATCCATCACCACAATTATTTTTTTTCCAATTTTCAGAACATTTTCATTACTCCAGAAAAGAATAAAAAGAAAAAAGAAAACAAATCCTCACATACCCATAACAAACACCCCTTAATTATTGACTCATAGTATTGGTATAGTACATTTGTTACTGTTGATGAAAGAATGCTGGAATATTACTAACTGTAGTACATAGTTTGCAATAGGCATATTTTCCCTATACACCCCTCTATTATTCTAGTTATAGTGTCATAAATTTGTTCTAGTTCATGAAAGACATTTCTAATATTTGTACAGTTAATAACATTGTCCACCACAAGATTCACTATTTTATACTTTCCCATATTTTAACCTCCAACTTTTCTTCTGGTGATATATGTGAGTCTAAACTTCCTCTTTACCACAGTCACACACCATTCAGAACTATTAGTTATTCTTACAATAACATGCTACCCTCACTTCTGTCCATTTCCACACACTTAAATTAAACATAGTTAAACATTCTTCTCATCCTTATTCTATACCTGGTAAGTTATATTTCATGTCTATGAGTTTACATATTATAATTATTTCATATCAGTGAGACCATACAATATTTTCCTTTTGTGTCTGACTTATTTCACTCAATATAGTGTCCTCAAGATTTCTTCATCAACCCATTTTTTAAGATAGTTTTGTTCACCCACCATACATCCTGTCATAACTAAACAAATGATGGTTCCCTGTATAATCTCATATTTATTCATTCACCTCCACCACCACTAAAATGGCATCTCCATTTCTTCCAAAAAGAAGGAGGAAGAGTCAAAGAAGTTAGAGGGACAAAAGAAAAAGAAAAAGAAAAAGAAAGAGAAAATAAGAGATAAATAGAATCAAAAGGAATGGTAGAATTAAAGTACAATAGAAGAGTCAGACAACACCACCAATGCCAAGAGTCCCATAACCCTCCTGTATATCCCCCTCTTATATTCATTTAGCTTTGGTACATTGCCTTTGTTACATTAAAGGAAGCATAATATAATATTTCTGTTAGCTGTAGTCTTTAGTTTGCATTGATTATATTTTTCCCCAAACCCACTCCATTTTTAACAACTTGCAGTGATGACATTCATTTGTTCTCTCTCATGTAAAAACATATTTGTACATTTTATCACAATTGTTGAGCACTTTAGGTTTCACTGAGTTACACAGTCCCAGTCTTTATCTTTCCTCTTTCCTTCTCGTGTCCCACATGCTCCTAACCTTCTTCTTTCAACCATACTCACAGTCATCTTTTTTCAGTGTACTTGCATTTTTGTGCTACCAACACCCAAAACTATGTTCCAAACCTCTCACTCCTGTCTTTTCCTCTCTGTCTGTAGTGCTCCCTTTAGTATTTCCTGTAGAGCAGGTATCTTCACAAACTCTCCCATTGTCTGTTTGTCAGGGAATATTTTATACTCTCCCTCATATTTGAATGACTGTGATGGTTAGGTTCATGTGTCAACTTGGCCAGGTGACCCAGCTGTCTGGTCAAGCAAACACTGGCCTAACAATTGCTGTGAGGATGTTTGAGGCTGGTTAATAAACCAACAGGCTGGTTTATTAAATCATCAGTCAATTGACTGCAGCTGTGACTAATGACTCACCAAAGGGTATGCCTTCCACAATGAGAGCATGCAATTGGCTGGATTTGATCCAATTAATCAGTTGAAGACTTATAAGAGAGACAGATAGAGGACCTTCACTTCTTCTTCAGCTGCCCAGTGAAGCATTTCCTGAGGAGTTTGTTGAAGTTGCCAGTTCATCTCCTGAGGAGTTCATTGAACACTTTCATCGAAGATCTCAGTTCATTTCCTGAAGAGTTCGTCAAAGTTGCCGGTTCATTTCCTGAGGAGTTCATCGGAGAGCTTCCTTGGAGTTGACAGTTTGTTGACAGCTCTACAGAATTTGGACTCATGCATACCCACAGTTGCATGAGTCACTTTTACAATTTGATAATCAGAGACACCTCTCATTGATTCTGTTTCCCTAGAGAACCCTAACTAATACAGCTTGGTACCCGGAGTGGTTCTTGAGAAACAGAATCTTAAAATGGGCTTTTACAATTTGTTTTCTACTCTGATTTGATTCAGAGGTACTAATGACTCTATTTCCAATAATCAAGAGGGCACTGACAGTCCATGGCACGAGTTGGCAAAGGAAATATGCAAAATAGCACCATTTGATTCTCCTAATCATACTCTAGTACAAAGCAAGGCTCTGGGTGACAGTGTTTTTGACACCTTCATGGAGTTTTGCAGTATTAAGAGGTATAATGATGTTGGCTAGCTGCTCTTAGATACTTTGGATAAAGTTGTAAGAGAAAGGGATGAACTAAAGGTTTCAAAATCAAAATTTAAATGCTGTATGACAGATGTATAGGTTTCCATGTGTGCCCTGAAAGAAAATCTTATTTCCTGTGCCCGCAGACTGGAAGTTTCTGAAAACCAGATGCAGTCTCTCATTGTGCGAGTAGCAAATTTACAACATAAACTAAAATCTCGAACTCTCAGGGTGTCTGCTGTTAAAGTAAAGGCATTGATTGGAAAAGAATGGGATCCACAAACTTAGGATGGGGACATATGGATTGATAATAATGGCAGCCAGGACATTGGAACCCTGGATTCTTTTTTTTTTTTTTTTTTTTTTTTATCTGCTGGAATATTTTAATTAACTACTAAAATGCTTTCAAAGAACTTCCAATAACATGGGAAAATGCTCACAGTATATAATTAAGTGAAAGTGGCCAAATATACAGCCTTATTCAGGATGATCTCAAATACACAGAAAGCTTACATACACACAGAAAAATTTCTGCTTGAAAACATCTATATTAATAACAGATTTCTTTGTGTTATGAAATTATGGGTGATTTCAATTTTCTTCATATTCTTTTTCCAAGGTTTTCTTTGTTGTTGTTGTTGCTGTCTTGTTTTATTATCATTTTTGTTTTACCTGAGCTTGCAATATCCTTACAAGCAGGAAATTAGAAAACAAGTGCAGGGAAAGAACTTGATTGATTATTTGTCCTGGCAAGTGATTACAATCCATGTACCACAGACCCCTGAAGGACCAAAGCAGGACTCTTCGAGTTCATATGGGGACAAAGTATTTTCTGTAGTTTTAATAACATATTTCACACTCACATGAACTGTTTTCAAATACTCATGGATGCACTGAAATTCAACATTCCTGAATCTACAGAACTTCTAATTCTCACAACAGATACTATAAGTATAATCATTCACATATAAGTTTTTTAAAACTCATTCCCTATACTTACTAACTGTAGGCTTCTTTAACTGGTATTTCTTCTGCTACCATACCAGTATGCAGGAAATGCCAAGTTTCATTACATATCTCTATTTCTCTGCTATGATTTTTCATTATTTCCTAAATCACCTTTTTTTTTAGCTATTGTCAAACCTGCACTTTATGCTTTCTTACATTGTTCACATAACAGAATAGAAGTAAAGTTACAAAGGTAAATTAAATAATTAAGTACCAAAGACAAAGATGCTCTCTACCCAGAGGGCTTTGAAAAAGCTATTTCAGTTAAACCTTGAGGCTTTTGCAAAATTTAAGATTAAGACTGGTAGGTAAGTGTGACACACTACTTTGATTGATCTTGGGGAAATCATTTAATGTGTACTGAGGTTTCTACAACTGCTTCATAATAATCATCTTAGAAATTAAAGTCAACAAATAACTTAATTTTCATTATAAAGTACACTACAGAAAGCAGAGCTATTAGTACACTACTAGTTGTTTAAAGGTAATTTAGTTTACCTCAAAGAATTATTCTCTGCTTTTTGTCTGCCAAGTTCACTTTCGGTATCCATTGCCTTTCTTGCTAGTGATTTCATTTCTTTTTCCACAGTGGTTATGGTTTCCTTCATCAAAGTCATATTTGACATTTGCTCCATACGTTCATCATCAAGCTATGCAAGTAGAATCACATGGTTACCGTCATCACTGAAAAGCCTTAGAAATCATCCAAAAGAGACATACTCACTTTGTACAATATGTGGTTTATGGCAAGATTTACATAAAGAGAAGATCAGGTTAGACCTGAATACTTCGAGAGGTTTTATGGATGAGGGATTGTGTAGTATGAACAAGTAAGCTACTGTATAAAGTTTCTATAAAAGCTATCATGGTACATCAGTGTACATTTTTCCATCCAGTTCAATGTGACCATAGCAAACATATCTTATTTGCAAAAGGATTTTTCCTTGTGGCCCAACATTAACAAATTACACAATAAAGTGGTATTATGAAAATAACAATTGTTTCTCCCATCTACTGCTTTTTTAACTCACAATAACATATTACAAATGAACTTAAAAAATATTCAATCAAATTTGGTAACAAAATCAAATTCCCTTAACTGTATTTATACAGCATCTCAAATAGATATTCACAGCACCTTAAATCCCTGATTAGTAAAAAGGTGATGATTCATATTGAGACTTATGTTTTTTCATTAGTTTTGATTTCTACATATTTCTCTCTACTCTCTGTAACCTTTAGGTAGAATAAGCCATTTTCTCCATATCTGACAATATTATCTTAATGAAAGAGGAGGATGAGAAAGTTGCTAAAACCACTGAGAATGTATCCCAAATGGTTTACAAAAAAAGAACACACTTTACAACCTAACATACAAAAGAATTTACTCACATTTTTAGAAGGAAACAAACAAGTGAAAAAGTGACAAATTACACCATACGTACCACTTTACACATTTTAGGACTACAAACACTATATAGTAAGTTATCTCAGAAAAATAAAAGAACAACTTCTTTGAACACAGAAAAGGAGAAAGGGAAGCCTTTAAAAGATAATAGCCAAAAGCACAAAAGCGATTTTTCTTTACGTTATGAACTGTACACTCCAGCTCCTCTATCCTCTGTTCCAGGTGAGCCTTCTCATTAAATGCTGTCTCTTGGGCAATCTTTAGCCTTTCTCTCAGACTGTCTCGTTCTGTGGTCATTCTTCGTAAATCAGTGAAGGCTACATCTCTTTCTGTCTCGACCCGCCGAAGGATAGCATGCGCTGTTGTTGATTTAGGAGATTTGCAGTTTTTCATCATTTCTCGTCGAAGTCGGGCAATTTCTTCCTGTGCCTGCTCATAAAGAAGAAAGGTCTTGTCTCTCTCAGATGTGAGAACCTTGACATTACCCTGAATTTCTGCCAAATGACGCTCATACTTTTCCAGCATGCATTTAAGCTCTTCACGATCTCTTGTGGTCTTGAAAAGCTCTACGTCACAATTTGCAGCCCGGGAAGATGGAGATGGCCGTCTTGGACTTTTAGATCTACTTCTGATCATCTTTCTCAAATTTTGAGCTTCACTCTTGTAGTAATCTCTGTCTGCTTCTAAAGTCTTGACAAAGGAATCAAGTAGATCTAAGCCTTTTTATTGTATCCTCCAATACTACTATATTATTTCGTTGGCAAATGAGTTCAATCTGTAATTTCAATGTATCGATGAACCTATCTTGGTTTCTCACTTCTTGTTCTAGTTGGAGATTATTCTGGAATTTTTCAGCTTCAGAAACTGGAGCCCCTAAACCAAAATCATGTTCTTTGGTGGTACCCTGGCTCGGCACCCTCTCTCGCGGGAACGACTCGTCGTGCGCGCGCACCCACGCGCTGAACCACACGTAGGTCCACCTGCCTCCCTTACAGGGCGCCTGGGAGAGGCGTCTTCCCGGCCCATCCGCCGCGCCGCGCAGGCGCACGCCCACGCAGAGCCCCTGGAACCCTGGATTCTGCTGGGTCATTGTTAGATTTACCTGTAGAGGGCTGTCCTGAGGAAACAGCTTCTCCACCTCCAGTCTGCCCTAAGGAGCCTGCCACCCAACCCCCACCTAAGGAGATTAACCCTTCAGTGCCTGCTAGTCCTGTAATCACCTCCCCTGAGGAAGCAGCCCTCATTCCTTTGTCTGGAGAGATTAATCCTGTTTTAAGAGATGAAAATGCAACAGAATGTCCTGAGGTGAATGGCTTGAGAGATAATTCTAACTTTTCATGACCCAACCCCAACACCAGTTTTTGCTTCAAGACCTATAACTAGGCTCAAGTCCCAACAAGCCCCAAAGGGTGAGATACAAAGTGTAACCCATGAAGAGGTACACTATACTTCAAAGGAACTGTATGAGTTTTCCAATTTATACAGACAGAAACCAGGGGAATATGTGTGGGAATGGATATTAAGAGTGTGGGATAATGGTGGAAGGAATATAAGGTTGGATCAGGCTGAATTTACTGATAAGGGCCCACTAAGCAGAGATTCTGCATTCAGTGTTGTAGCTCGAGGGGTTAGAAAGGGTGTTAACAGTTTGTTTGGGTGGCTGGCCAAAACATGGATCAAAAGGTGGCTGGTGTTACCAGAGGTTGAAATGCCAGAACTGCCCTGGTACAATGTGGAGGAGGGGATTCAAAGGCTTAGAGAGACTGAAATGTTAGAGTGGATTTATCATGGAGGACCTGCTCACACAGCCCTGGAATGTCCAAAGGACACACCTTTTACCAGGACTGTAAGGAATAAATTTGTGAGACTAGCTCCATCATCCCTGAAGAGCTCTGTAGTCGCCCTTCTTTGTAGGTCAGATATGACTGTAGGAACTGCTCTCACTGAGCTGGAATCATTAAACACAATGGGGATAAACAGGTCCCAAGTTGGTAGAAGCCAAGTGGCTGCAGTTAATTGCCACAGACAAGGTGGGCATAGCTACCATAATGGAAAACAGGCTCAAAGCAGCAATCAAAATAATATGACTTGCAGAGACTTATGGTGTTGGCTAGTGGATCATGGAGTACCAAGTAGTAAAATAGATGCGCAATTGACTAAATTCTTGTTTGAACTACATAGGCAGAAGAATTCTAGGTCACATGAACAAAAGTCTCCCTTGAATTACAAAAACAGAGAGTCACAGCCCCTTAATCAATTCCCAGACTTGAGACAGTTTACAGTTCCAGAGCCCCTTGAATGAAGGGAAGGCCAGGTACCCTTGGGGAAGGACCCTGTTACACTGCAAAAATTTATACTGTTAACCTTTCTCCCAGCCTTCCGCAGGGGGACCTACAGCCTTTTACCAAGGTGACTGTGCATTGGGGAAAAGGAAATGATCAGATATTTTGTGGATTATTAGACACTGGTTCAGAAGTGACATTAATTTCCGGAGACCCAAAATGTCACTCTGGTCCACCAGTCAGAGTTGGGGCTTATGCAGTTCAGATGATTGATGGAGTTTCAGCTCAGGTCCATCTCACAGTGGGTCCAGTGGGTCCCTGGACCCATTCTGTGGTTATTTCCCCAGTGCTGGAATGCATAATTGGAATAGACATAATCAGCAACTGGCAGAATCCTCACATTGGTTCCCTGACTCCTGGAGTGAGGGCTATTATGGTGGGAAAGGCCAATTGGAAGCCACTAGAACTGCCACTGCCTAGCAAAATAGTGAACCAGAAGCAATACCAGATTCCTGGGGGGATTGCAGAGATTACTGCCACTCTTAAGGACTTGAAGGATGCAGGGGTGGTGATTCCCACCACATCCCCATTCAACTCTCCTATTTGGCCTGTGCAGAAAACACATGGGTCTTGGAGGATGACTGTGGATTATTGTAAGCTTAACCAGGTGGTGACTCCAATTGCAGCTGCTCTTCCAGATGTGGTATCATTGCTTGAGCAAATCAACACATCCCCTGGTACCTGGAATACAGCTATTGATCTGGCAAATGCTTTTTTCTCAATTGCTGTCAGCAAGGACCACCAGAAACAGTTCACATTCAGCTGGCAAGGCCAGCAGTTTACATTCACTGTGCTACCTCAGGGTTATATCAACTGTCCAGCCCTATGTCATAATATTGTCTGCAGGGAGCTTGATCATTTCTCCCTCCCACAAGACATCACACTGGTCCATTATATTGATGATATCATGTTGATTGGACCTAGTGAGCAAGAAGTAGCAACTACTCTAGATTTGTTGCTAAGGTATTTGTGTGGCAGAGGATGGGAGATAAATCCAACAAAAATACAGGGGCCTTCCACCTCAGTAAAATTTCTAGGTGTCCAGTGGTGTGGGGCCTGTAGAGATATTCCTTCTAAGGTGAAGGATAAGCAGTTGCATCTGGCTCCTCCTGCAACCAAAAAAGAGGCACAATGCTTAGTTGGCCTCTTTGGGTTTTGGAGACAACATATTCCTCATTTAGGTGAACTACTCTGGCCCATTTATCGAGTGACTAGAAAAGCTTCTAGTTTTGAGTGGGGACCGGAGGAAGATGAGGCTCTGCAACAGGTCCAGGCTGCTGTGCAAGCTGCTCTGCCACTTGGACCATATGATCCACCTGACCCAATGGTGCTGGAAGTGTTGGTGGAAAATAGAGATGCTGTTTGGAGCCTTTGGCAGGCTCCTATAGGAGAACCACAATGCAGGCCCTTAGGATTTTGGAGTAAAGCTTTACCATCCTCTGCAGATAACTACTCTCCATTTGAGAAACAGCTGTTGGCCTGCTACTGGGCCTTAGTAGAGACAGAATGCTTAACCATGGGCCACCAAGTTACCATGAGACCTGAGTTACCTATCATGAGCTGAGTGTTGTCTGACCCACCAAGCCATAAAGTTGGGTATGCACAGCAGCACTCCATCATTAAATGGAAATGCTATATACGAGATGGAGCTCAAGCAGGTCCTGAAGGTACAAGTAATTTACATGAGGAAGTGGCCCAAATGCCCATGTCCCCCACTCCTTCCACCTTACCTTCTCTTTCCCAGCCCATAGCTATGGCATCTTGGGGAGTGCCTTACAATCAGTTGACTGAGGAAGAGAAGACTTGAGCCTGGTTTACAGATGGTTCTACACGATATGCAGGCACCACCTGAAAGTGGACAGCTGCAGCACTGCAGCCTCTTTCTGGGATGTCCCTGAAGGACAGTGGTGAGGGGAAATTCTCCCAGTGGGCAGAACTTTGAGCAGTGCACCTGGTTGTTCACTTTGCTTGGAAGGAGAACTGGCCAAAGGTGCATCTATATACTGATTTCTGGGCTATTGCTAATGGTTTGGCTGAATGGTCAGGGACTTGGAAGGAACATGATTGGAAGATTGGTGACAAAGAAGTCTGGAGAAGGGGTATGTGGATAGACCTTTCTGAATGGGCAAAAACCATGAAGATATTTGTGTCCCATGTGAATGCTCACCAGAGGGTGACTTCAGCAGAAGAAGGTTTTAATAACCAAGTGGATAAAATGACCCATTTGGTGGATACAAATCAGCCTCTTTCCCCAGCAACTCCTGTCATTGCCCAATGGGCTCATGAACAAAGTGGTCATGGTGGTAGGGATGGAGGTTATGCATGAGCTCAGCAACATGGACTTCCACGCACCAAGGCTGACCTGGCCTCAGCCCCTGCTGAGTGTCCAATCTGCCAGCAACAGAGACCCACACTCAGTCCCTGATATGGCACCATTCCTTGAGGTGATCAGCCTGCTACCTGGTGGTAGGTTGATTAGATTGGACCACTTCCATCATGGAAGGGGCAGTGATTTGTTCTTACTGGAATAGAGACATCCTCCAGATATGGGTTTGCCTTCTGCATGACATGCTTCTGCCAAAACTATGATCCATGGACTTACACAATGCCTTATCCACTGTCATGGTATTCCAAACAGCATTGCTTCGGACCAAGGAACCCACTTCACAGCAAATGAAGTGAGGGAATGGGCACATGCTCATGGAATTCTGTGGTCTTACCATGTTCCCCATCATCCAGAGGCAGCTGGGTTGATAGAACAGTGGGAATGGCCTGTTGAAGACTCAATTACAGCACTAACTAGGTGGCAATACCTTGCAGGGTTGGGGCAGTGTTCTCCAGGAGGCTGTGTATGCTCTGAATCAGCGTCCACTCTATGGTGCTGTTTCTCCCATAGCCAGGATTCATGGGTCCAGGAATCAAGGGGTGGAAACAGGAGTGGCACCACTCACTATCACTCCTAGTGATCCACAAGGTAAATTTTTGCTTCCTGTCCCTGCAAGCTTAAGCTCTGCTGGTCTACAGGTCTTGGTTCCGAAAGGAGGAGTGCTTCCACCAGTAAACACAACAATAATCCCATTGAACTGGAAGTTAAGACTGCCACCCGGCCACTTTGGTCTTCTTATGCCTCTGAATCAACAAGCAAGGAAGGGGATTACTGTACTGGCTGGGGTGATTGATCCTATCAAGGGGAAATAGCACTGCAACTACACAATGGAAGTAAAGAAGGATTTTCCTGGAATACAGGAGATCCCCTACGGCATCTCTTAGTACTACCATGGCCTGTGATTCAAGTCAATGGAAAACTGCAACAACCCAATCCAGGCAGGACTACCAATGGCCAAGAAACTTCTGGAATGAAGGTTTGGGTCACCCTACCAGGCAGAGAACCACAGCCAGCTGAAGTGCTTGCTGAGGGTAAAGGGAATATGGAATGGGTAGTGGAAGAAGGTCATGATAAAAATGAACTATGGCCACATGACCAGTTACAGAAATGATGACTATGATGACATGAATATTTCCTCCTCATTTTGTTATGATTATGTTTGTACTTGTCTGTAAAGCAAATGTCTTGGCTTTCTTCTCTGTCTTATCCCCTTATCATATGGTATAAGCTGTAATGTTCATTTTGAAGGTATGGTTTTTGGTGATGTGTATAACTGCCAAGTTGACAAGGGGTGGACTGTGATGGTTAGGTTCATGTGTCAACTTGGCCAGGTGACCCAGCTGTCTGGTGGCCAGGTGACCCAGCTGTCTGGTCAAGCAAACACTGACCTAACAATTGCTGTGAGGACATTTGAGGCTGGTTAATAAACCAACAGGCTGGTTTATTAAATCATCAGTCAATTGACTGCAGCTGTGACTGATGACTCACCAAATGGTGTGCCTTCCACAATGAGAGAATGCAATTGGCTGGATTTGATCCAATTAATCAGTTGAAGACTTATAAGCGAGACAGATAGACGACCTTCACTTCTTCAGCTGCCCAGTGAAGAATTTCCTGAGGAGATCATCAAACTTACCAGTTCGTTTCCTGAGGAGTTCATTGGAGATCTTCCTTGGAGTTGACAGTTTGTTGACGGCTCTACAGAATTTGGAGTCGTGCATGCCCACAGTTGCTTGAGTCACTTTTACAATTTGATAATGAGACACCTCTCATTGATTCTGTTTCCCTAGAGAACCCTAACTAATACAGTTTGCTGGGTTTAGTATTCTTGGTTGGCAGTTTTTCTCTTTCAGTATCTTAAATATATCACCCGACTTCCATCTTGCCTCCATGGTTTCTAAGGAGAAATCTGCACATAGCCTTATTAAGCTTCCTTTGCATGTGATGAATCACTTTTCTCTTGCTGCTTTCAGGATTCTCTCTTTGTCCTTGATGTTTGGTAATGAGATTATTATGTGTCTTCATGTAGGTCTATTCAAGTCTCTTCTGTTTGAGGTATGCTGTACTTTTTGGATCTGTAATTATATGTCTTTCATAAGAGATGAGAAATTTTCATTATTTCCTCTATAATTGCTTCTGCCCCTTTTCCCATCTCTTCTCCTTCTGGGATACCTATAACACATACAATTATGGAGTTCATGTTGTCATTCAATTCCCTAGACATTGGCCATATTTTTCCATTCTTTCCCTATCTATTCTTTTGTGTGTATGATTTCAGGTGTCTTGTTCTTCAGTTCCTGAGTGTTTTCTTCTGCCTCATGACATCTGCTGTTGTATGTCTTCATTGTGTTTTTCATCTCTTGTGTTGTGCCTTTCATTTCCATAGATTCTGCCCATTTTTTCAAACTTTCAATTTCCACCTTATGTTCACCCAGTGTTTTTTATATCCATCTCTTTTGTCATATCTTCCCTGAACTCATTGACTTGGTTTTTTAATTGATTTAGCATATTTATTTGAAAATCTTTAATAGATTTTTTATTAAAGTGAAATATCTCAACTGCATCTTTATTGAGATATGAGTTTGTTCTTACTGGGCCATATCTTCATTTTTCCTTGTGCAATTTGTAGTTTTCTGTTGTCTAGGCATCTGGTTTCTTTGATTACCCAATCAGATTTTGCCAGGCCAAAATGGACCCAGGACTCAGAATGGGACTATATTCAGAATCAGGTTTCCATGAGGGTGTGTTTTAGAAGATTGACAGGCTTTCCTTTGAGGCCTCTAGCTGCTGTGTTTTTCCTAACCTACCTGGCATTTGGTACCTGTCAGCATGTTGCTCCCCACTGGTGTGAAGAGGTGTGGTCCCTTTAGTTCTCACCTTAGGTTATTTCTGTTTTGGCTGTTTTCCCCTGGTCCTGTGGTCTGAGATCTGAAGGGATTGCAGGCACTACACTGGGCCCCACATCCTTCCTGTTAGAGATGATACACCCCCTAGGGAGTTATCTTCTGCATTTGAATTACTCTCTGTCTCTCTGACAGTGTTAACTCCACCCCTGTTTGGTTCAGAGTGCTGTGAACTTAAAATGGCTGAAGTTTTTCCACTAAGCCACTCAAGTTGAGAGAGAGAAAAAGGAAAATAAAGTCCCCTTTAAGAGTCAGTCCACAGCCCCTCAGTTTTGCCCATCAGTCAGAGAGAGCACCCAGTCTCCTGGGCTCCCTTTCCTGGGGCACAGTCATTTTCTGGCTAATGTCAGTCATCTCAAAAACCCACTTACTTTTCCTTCCTTTCAAATTAATTTTTCCCATTAGATCCACCTCTTCTCCACTGGGAGTGACCTCAGGGTAATTTGCTGCTTGTTAGGAGCTTGTCTATGTTTGTAGCTTGTATTCAGCAGTCCACATTTGTTAACTAAAACCCCAGTTGAAACTAGGTTGTGCTATACTTGCTCATTCCAGGAATGCTGCTTTCTCCCACAGTGAGGTCTTGCAGCTCAGCCTGCCATGAGGGGAGGGGAATTGTGATGTGGATCTATAGTGTTTACTTACAGATTTTATGCTGCAATTTCAGCCATTCCACCCAGTGCAGGTTGGTGTACAATGTGTTGATACTCATTTTTGTCCCCCAGCAGCAGTTCCAGATTATTTACTAGTTGTTCCTGGTTGTTCATCTATTGCTCTGGGGGACTAACTAAATTCCACACCTGTCTATACTGACTTCTTGCCCCTAATCCCTCTTTTGATCTTGAACCACTCATGGATTATGATGTCTTGTGAACTGGTGGTTCAAATGTAAAAATAAAATACAGTTTGATTGAATGTAAATTAAAAATGCTACCAATACTCCATAACTCAAACAGGGAGGAGTTCTCTAATCTCATATGCAGTGGCTGCTGGAGGAGCAGGGTCCCCCAGTCATGGTAATGTATTAATTAATCTTTACATTGTAAACTTGTTCCTTTTACCTTAAGTGATTCTTCATTAAAAATGTGTCACAGTTTAATTCTTGTCTCAATTGCTTTTTACTTTTTAACTATTATCTGTCTGTATACTCTTATTCTTGTTGGTTTCCTTGTTCTCTTTTCTTTTTTTCTCTGCATATTTTTCCTTGTTTTTTTTTATTAACTCTTTTAAATCAAATGTATAAAAAAATTAAAAAATTAAAAAAACACCCAACAAAAGAACATTTCAAACAGGCCATAACAAGGGAGTAAGAAAAAGACAACTAACCTAAGATAACTACTTTACTTCCAACATGTTCTTACTCTACCCCAAGAAATAACATAATATAGCAACATTCCTGTGAACTTCTTCCTAAGGTACCATTAAGAAATTAACAGACCATAGTCATTCCTGGGCATTCCCAGAATGTTAAATTTACCCACAATAGCTTATCTGTTCTTATTGCATTATCTTTCCCCCTTCCTTAATTCCTCTCTATTGCTAGTTCCCTTATATTCTACATTACTAACTTTTGTTTTACATTCTCCAAAGTTCACATTAGTGGTAGCATATGATATTTCTCTTTTTGTGCCTGGCATTATTTCACCCAGCATTATGTCTTCAAGGTTCATCCATGTTGTCCATATGTTTCACATTGTTCCTTCTTACTGCAGCATAATATTCCATAGAGTGTATATACCACATTTTATTTATCCACTCACCTGTTGAAGGACATTTGGGTTGTTTCCATCTCTTGGTAATTGTGAATAATGCTGCTATGAACATTGGCATGCAGATATCTGTTCATCTCACTGCTTTCAGATCTTCTGGGTATATACTGAGAAGTGTAATTGCTGGATCAAAGGGTAACTCTAAACCTAGTTTTCTAAGGAACTGCCAGACTGACTTCCAGAGTGGCTGAACCATTATACTGTCCCACCTACAAGGAATAAAAGTTCCAATTTCTCCACATCCCCTCCAGCATTTGTAGTTTCCTGTTTGTTTAATGGCAGACATTCTAATTGGTGTAAGACGGTATCTCATTGTGGTCTTAATTTGCATCTCTGATAGCTAGTGACGCTGAACATTTTCATGTGTTTCCTGGCCATTTGTATTTCCTCTTCAGAGAACTGTCTTTTCATATCTTTTGCCCATTTTATACTTGGGCTGGCTGTACTATCATCATTGAGTTGTAGAATATCTTTATATATGTAAGAAATCAGTCTTTTGTCACATACATGGTTTCCAAAAAATTGTTCCCTTTGAGTTGGCTGCCTCTTTACCTTTTTGAAAAATTCCTTTGAGGTACAGAAACTCCTAAGCTTGAGGAACTCCCATTTATCTATTTTTCCTTTTGTTGCTTGTGCTTGGCTGTAAAGTCTAGGAAGTGACCACCTAATACAAGGTCTTGAAGATGTTTCCTTACATTATCTTCTAGGAGTTTTATGGTACTTTTTTTTATATTGAGATCTTTGATCCATTTTAAGTTAATTTTTGTGTAGGGTGTGGGTTAGGGGTCCTCTTTCATTCTTTTGGGTATGGATATCCAACTCTCCCAGCTCCATTTGTTGAAAAGACCATTATGACCCAGTTCAGTGACTTTGGGGGCCTTACCAAAGATCAGTCAGCCATAGATCTGGGGGTCTATCTCCAAATTCTCAATTTGATTCCATTAATCAATATTTCTATCTTTGTGCCAGTACCATGCTGTTTTGACAACTGTGGCTTTATAATAAGCTTCAAAGTCAGAGAGTGTAACTCCTCTCACTTTGTTTTTCTTTTTTAGAGTGTCTTTAGCAATTCAAGGCATCTTCCCTTTGCAAATAAATTTGATTACTAGCTTTTCCAAGTCTGCAAAGTAGGTTGTTGGAATTTTGATTGGGATTACATTGAATCTGTAGATGACTTTGGGTAGAATTGACATCTTAATGACATTTAGCCTTCCTATCCACCAACATAGAATATTTTTCCATCTTTTAAGGTCCCCTTCTATTTCTTTTTGGAAGACTTATGTAGTTTTCTTTGTATAGGTCTTTTACATCTTTGGTTAAGTTTATTCCTATTTACTTGATTTTTTTTAGTTGCTATTGAAAATGGTATCTTTTTCTTGAGTGTCTCTTCAGTTTGTTCATTTCTAGCATATAGAAACATTACTGACTTATGTGCATTAATCTTGTATCTTGCTACTTTGCTAAATTTGTTTATCAGCTCTAGTAGTTGCAGCATTGATTTCTCAGGGTTTTCCAGATATAAGATCATATCATCTGCAGACAATGGCAGTTTTACTTCTTCCTTTCCAATTTGGATGCCTTTTATTTCCTTGTCTTGCTGGATTGCCCTGGCTAGCAGTTCCAGCACAATGTTGAATAACAATGGTGATATCGGTCATCCTTGTCTTTTTCCTGATCTTCGAGGGAAGGCTTTGAATCTCTCACCATTGAGGACTATGCTGGCTGTGGGTTTTTCATATATGATCTTTATCATACTGAGGAAGTTTCCTTCAATTCCTACCTTTTGAAGTGTTTTTATCAAAAAGGGAAGTTAGATTTTGTTGAATGTTTTTTCAATATCTATTGAGATGATTATTTGATTTTTCCCTTTGCATTTGTTAATGTGTTGCAAGATATTGATTGATATTCTTATGTTGAACCATCTTTCCATGTCTGGAATGAACCTCACTTGGTCATGTTGTATGATTTTTTTAATGTGTCTTTGGATTTGATTTGTAAGTATTTTGTTGAGAACTTTTGCATCTATATTCATTAGGGAGATTGGCCAGTAGTTTTCCTTTTTTGTAGCATCTTTGCCTGGTTTTAGTATTAGATTGATGTTAGATTCATAAAATGAGTTAGGTAGTGTTCCATTTTCTTTGATGTTTTCAAATAATTTAAGTCAGATTGGTATCAGTTATTTTTGGAAATTTTCATAGAATTCCCCTGTGAAGCCATCTGGCCCTGAACATTTATTTGTGGGAAACTTTTTGGTGACTGATTGGATCTCTTTGCTTGTGATTGGTTGGTTGAGGTCTTCTGTTTCTTTTCTGGTCAGTCTAGGTTGTTCATATGTTTCCAGGAAATTGTCCATTTCCTCTACATTGTCCAGTTTGTTGGCAAACAGTTGTTCAGAGTGTTCTCTTATAATTTTTTTTTTTTTAATTTCTTTGATCTCCACAGCAATGTCACCTTTCTTTTTCATTATTTTGTATATATGGGTTTTCTCTCTTTTTTATTTTGTCAGTCTAGCTAGGGGCTTGTCAATTGTTGATCTTTTCAAAGAACCAATTTTAGTGTTATTTATCCTCTGTAATGTTTTTTTTGTTGTTGTTGTTGTTCTCTATGTCATTTATTTCTGCTTTAATCCTTGTTATTTCTTTTCTTCTACTTGGTTTAGGATTGGTTTGCTGCTCATTTTCTAGTTTCTTCAGTTGATCCATTAGTTCTTTGATTTTAGCTCTTTCTTCCTTTTTAGTATATGTGTTTAGTGCTATAAATTTCCCCTCAGTGCCACTTTTTCTGCATCCCATAGGTTTTGGTATGTTATGTTCTCATTTTCATTCATCTCTATATATTTAGCAGTTTCTCTTGCTATTTCTTCTTTAACCCATTGATTGTTTAGGAGTGTGTTATTTAACCTCCAGGCATCCTTGAATTTTCCAAGTCTCTGATGGTTATTGACTTCTAATTGTATTCCATTGTGGTCAGAGAATGTGCTTTCAATAACTTCATTTTTTAAATTTATTGTGCCTTGTTTTATGTCCCAGCATATGATCTATTCTGGAGAAAGTCCTGTGAGCACTAGAGAAGAATGTGCATCCTGGTGATTTGGGATGTAATGTTCTATATATGTCTGTTAAATCCAATTCATTTATCAGATTGTTTAGGTTTTCAATTTCCTTATTGGTCTTCTGTCTGGTTGATCTATCTATAGGAGAGAGTGATGTGTTGAATTCTCCCACAATTATTGTGGAAACATCAATTGCTTTCTTTAGTTTTGCCAGTGTTTGTCTCATTTAATTTGTGGCACCTTGATTGGGTGCATAAACATTTATGATTGTTATTTTATTTCTTCTTGTTGAATTGCCCCCTTTATTAGTATGTAGTGGCCTCCTTTGTCTCTCATAACATCCTTGCATTTAAAGTCTATTTTATCTGAGATTAATATTGCTATACCTGCTTTCTTTTGGCTGTAGCTAGCATGAAATATTTTTTCCAGTCTTTCATTTTGAATTTCTTTCTGTCCCTGTGTCTAAGATGAGTCTCTCATATGCAACATATTGATGGTTCCTTTTTTTGTCCATTCTACAAATCTGTATCTTTTAATTGGCAAGTTTAATCCATTTACATTCAACATTATAATCATGAAGGCATTTCTTGAATCAACCATGGTATACTTTGGCTTATATTTGTCATATATTTATTTTTCTCTCTCTATTAATATCCATTAATGTGCCCATACCAAATCTCTTTAGTACTGAACCTTTCTCCATGTCTCTCTCTCCTTTCTTTGTTTCTCTGTCTGTAGGGCTCCCTTTAGTATCTCCAGCAGGGCAGGCCTCTTTTTAGCATATTCTCTCAGAATTTGTTTGCAAAAAATTTAAGCTTTCCCTCAAATTTGAAGGTGAGTTTTGCTGGATAAAGTATTCTTGATTGGAAATTTTTCTCACTCAGAATTTTAAATATGTCATGCCACTGCCTTCTCACCTCCATGGTGGCTTCTGAGTAGTCACTACTTAGTCTTCTGCTGTTTCCTTTGCATTTGGTGAATTGCTTTTCTCTTGCTACCCTCAGAACTTGCTCCTTCTCTTCCATATTTGATAGTGTGATCAGAATATATCTCAGAGGGTTTATTTGGATTTATTCTATTTGGAGTTCACTTGGCATTTATGATTTCTTTACCTATGGTGTTTAGAATATTTGGGAAGTTTTCCCCAACAATTTCTTTGAATACTCTTCCTAGAACTTTACCCTTCTCTTCCCTTTCTGGAACAGCAAATGAGTCTTATATTTGGACATTTTATATCCATCATATCCCTGAGGTCCTTTTTGATAATTTTTATTTTTTCCCCATTCTTTCTTTTGTTCTTTCATTTACCATTCTTTCATCTTCCAAGTCACTGATTAATTGTTCAGCTTCCTCTAGTCTTGTACTATGAGTATCCAGAATCTTTTTGATTTGGTCAACAGTTTCTTCAATTTCCATAAGATCACCTATTTTTTAATTTACTCTTGCAATTTCTTCTTTATGCTCTTCTAGGGTCTTCTTGATGTCTTTTTTATCCTATGTCATGCTCTTCTTCATGTCCTTTATATCCTGTGCCATGGTCTCAACCTTCATCTTTAGTTCTTTGATTAATTGCTCCATGTAATGTGTCTTCTCTGACCTTTTGATTAGGATGCTTGGGGTTGTGTGTTCCATATTGTGACTTTTTTAATATGCTTTAAAATTTTCTGTTGTTTTTGGCCTCTTGGCATTTGCTTAACTTGATAGTGTTCTTTTAGGATTTGTTGACTCATTGAAATCCTTATCTCTAATTTGTCAGATCTACAAACTAACCAGCAGGTGGCATCCACAAGCCACCTATTCCCCTCAAGCCTGTTTTCCCCTGCTTTGTCTTTGTGATGAGTGGGGGAGTGTGTCTTGTGGGGTCCAATTGGTGTACCAAGCTTGTGTGTGTAGTTGGTGTTGCCCACCCTGTATATGGGGCATGTGTCTGGGTGGTCAGGGAGGGGGGGTGGTTCTAAAAATCAAATTTCCCTGATGTTCCTGGAGATTTAAATCTCCTGCAATAGTCTAATCCTTCAGTTCAGTCCTACCACAGTTTGTCTCTGCCACTGACCCACAAGTCCTTGGTATTCATGTATGGCCCCTGAGACTTGCAAGTGGGTCCCTCTTCCAGGCTGTGCACCACCAGGTCCTCTATTGAGGGATGACTGTGCTGTCACAGGTGAGTGCCATCCCCCCAGGGTGGTTCTGGGTTGCAGGGCTGTGTAGGGAGGCTCACAGTCTGCTGAAAGTATGGCTGAATTGGGCATGTTAATTCACACTTCTCCACCTTCCCAACTCTGGGACAACCATTTCAGGATGCAGGGAAGGCTAATGTCCACATCTGATTTTGTGGTGTGTGCATGTGTTATTGGAACCACTTCTGTCACACTGCGTTGTTGGGGCAACTCTGGGATTTAGGGTCAGCAATGAGCAGGAGTGTTCCCTGTCCACCAGAATGATGGCTGTGAGAGGATGCCCCCCTTTTCTTGGGAAGTTGTGGTGTTTAGTGCATTTTCTCAGCCACTGGACTTATTGTCTTTTGTCTCAGAGCTCTCTTAGTTCTGCACTTGTCTTGACCGGCCCAAATTACAAGTCTTTGAGGCTTTCTGTATCCGGCTTCTTAGAGTAATTGTTTTAGAAAAAGAAAAAAAGTTTAAAAAGGGCCCTTCTTGAAGATCTTATGGGTTATTGAAATGCTAAAAGACAAAGCAATTAGGGTCATTAAGGAAAAGTCCAGGAGGCAGAGAAACTGGTTTTTCTTCTGGATTTGCACATGAGCCTCACTTTCTGAGCTCTGCCCTTCCACTTTCTATGTTCACCAGAACTCCAAAAAGGCTCCACTTTTATTTTTGGGGCTTTCCTTACTGTTTTTTCTATCCCTATCTTCTCTCCACTGGGCTGGCTGCTCCTGGATTCTCCAGTGTCTGGTCTCAGTATATCTATGATTGGAGTTTGGATCAGTAGAATGAGTTTCCGATAAGGGCCACCACTGCAGTTCTCCCTCCTTGTTCCAAGTGCTGATGGCCCCTCCTCCCATGGGACTGAGCCTGGCAGGGAGGGGTGTGGGTCCCCTCATCACAAAAACTTACAGATTTTGCTGATCTCAGCAGTTCCACATGTTCATGAGTGTTGTATGAAGTATGTCCAAAGTCAAATTGCTCTGTGGTGTCCTGTCCACACAGTACCTGGTGTGCCAGTTTGAATGTATTGTGTCCCCCAGATGCCATTATCCTTATGGTCTTGTGTGGGGCAGATGTTTTTGGTGCTGGTTAGATTTGTTGGAATGTGCCCCACTCAGCTGTGGGAAATGATTCTGATGAGATGTTCACATGGAGATGTGGCCCCGCCCATTCAGGGTGGGCCTTGATCAGTGGAGCTATATAAATGAGCTGACTCGGGGGGGAGGAAATGGAGTGCAGCTGGGAGTGATATTTTGAAGAGGAGCAAGCTTGCTAGAGAGGAACGTCCTGGGAGAAAGCCAGTTTGAGGCTGGAGCTTTGGAGCAGATGCCAGCTGCCTTCCCAGCTAACAGAGGTTTTCCGGACGCCATTGGCCATCCTCTGCTGAAGGTGCCTGGTTGCTGATGTGTTGCCTTGGACACTTTGTGGCCTTAAGACTGTAACTGTGTAGCAAAATAAACCCCCATTTTATAAAAGCTTATCCATCTCTGGTGTTTTGCATTCTGCAGCATTAGCAAACTAAGACAGATTTTGGTACCAGAGAAGTGGGGTGCTTTTGCTGCTGAGTTTGCAAATACCAAACATGTTGGAATGGCTTTCTAAATGGATAATGGGGAGTTTCTGGAAGAGTTGTGAGGAGCTTGATAGAAAAGGACAAAACTGCTTTAAAGAGACTGTTCATGGAAATATGGACTCTAAAGATACTTCTGATGAGGACTTGAGCAGAAATGATGAATATGTTGTTGTAAACTGGAAGAAAGGAGATCCTTGTTTTAAAGTGGCACAGAATTTGGCAAAATTGAATCCTGGTTTCAGATGGAAGGAAGAATTTGAAAGCGACAACCTGGAATACTTAGCTGAGGAGATCTCCAGACTACATGTGGAGAAGATACCCTGGCTTCTCCTTGCAGCTTATAGTAAAATGCGAGCAGAGAGAGATAAACTTAGAACTGAACTCTTGGGTTCAAAGAAACCAGAAGCTGATGGCTTGGAAAATTATGAGCTTCCAGGGGGTAGAATCCCAGAAGTTACAGCCCAATGTGAGGATGTTACCAAACATGGAACCCAGCCACCATTTCAGTACAAGCCAAGATTGGAGATGGAATTATCCCGAAAGGATTTGTGGAAAGTCCTATTGTCTGATGGCTTTGACCCCTGTATGCTTCATGCAAAGCCAACAGAATTTTTGTGAGATCTTTATAGACAGAGCCATTGCCAGTTTGGACTGGAGGAGACAGACAAGGAAAAAATTAAAGGAAAAATCTCTTCAAAGACAGAGCCATGGAGGTTGAGGTCTGGAGTCAGGAGGTCTCAGGCTGGGAGAGCAGAGCAGCCCACATACATGGAAAGGGTAAGTTTGCCCTGGAGGTCAAGGGCAGGCTTTCTGCCTCGATGCTCTGGAAGAGTTTTGCCACCTCAGGTCCCAAAGAGGGTGGAGCACATTTCCAGGGTATTGGGGAGAGCCTGGCTGCCACCACACTGTTCTGAAGGGGTTGAGCATGTGCCCTGGAGATGGAAGGGAATCCGGGAGGTGCCCCGATGTTTGAGGAGGGTGGGGCCAAGAAAGCGGTCTCCCCAGTGTGTGGATATGTTGGAGCACTCACCCAAGCATTTGGAGAGGAAAGGGCTGCTGCAAAGTCCCTTAGGAAGGGTTAGACTCTGGCTGTCTCAAGCCCCAAGGTTGCAACATTGTTCTGTTAATGACTCTCAGACTTTGAAATCTAATGGAGTTTGTCCTGCAGGTTGTAGGAACTGTTTTGCTCCTGTTAACCCTGTTTTCCTTACTGTTTCTCCATATGGCATTGGAAATGTTTATCCTATGAATGTCCTTTGTATATTGGGAGCACATAATTTGTTCTAAGTTCACAGATCCACAACTAAAGAAAAATTATGCCTTAGGAATGGCCATGCCTAAATTGACTTTGATGGGGTTTTGTACTTAACTTTTGTTACTGAAATGATTTAAGTTTTTGTGATATTGTGATGAAATGAATGTATTTTGTATATGGAAAGATAATGTCATTTTGGGGTCCAGGGGGTGGAATGTGCTGGTTTGAATGTATTGTGTCCCCCAAATGCCATTATCTTTGTGGTCTTGTGTGGGGCAGATGTTTTTGGTGCTGGTTAGATTTGTTGGACTGTGCCCCACTCAGCTGTGGGAAATGATTCTGATGAGATGTTCCCATGGAGGTGTGGCCCTGCCCATTCAGGGTGGGCCTTGATCAGTGGAGCTATATAAATGAGCTGACTCAGGGGGAGGAAATGGAGTGCAGCTGGGAGTGATGTTTTGAAGAGGAGCGAGGTTGCTAGAGAGGAACGTCCTGGGAGAAAGCTGTTTTGAGGCCAGAGCTTTGGAGCAGATGTCAGCTGCCTTCCCAGCTAACAGAGGTTTTCTGGACGCCATTGGCCATCCTCCAGTGAAGGTGCCCGGTTGCTGATGTGTTGCCTTTGATGCTTTGTGGCCTTAAGACTGTAACTGTGTAGCAAAATAAACCCCCATTTTATAAAAGCCTATCCATCTCTGGTGTTTTGCATTCTGGAGCATTAGCAAACTAAGACACCTGGCTTTCTACCTACGTCCCTGGAGGAGTAACTAAAACATGCACCTCACCACTCTGCCATCTTGCCCCACCCCCCTGTCTGTATACTCTTAACTGAGTAGGTAATTGACTAAATCGTGACCTGACAAGGCTCAGGCCTTTCCTAACAGAAATCACAAATTTAAAATGGAAAAAAGAAAACCAAACCTGTGGCACCAATCTTGTCCACCTTACAGTGTTTACGATTTATTTGAGACTGGTGAGACCTCTATGCACTTGGAGTGCATCTTCTCTTCCTTCCCTGACTTTAGGAAACAGTGGTTGTGGGATATAAGTCTGGGGCTCAAGGCAACTCTGCTTCTTCCTCTGTGTATTCTTCTCAAGTTTTCCTCCTCCTTTCATTGAGCAGAATGAATTTAAGAGTCCTTGGTGTTGGGGGCATGATGGCTGATTCCCTCAGACCCCATTATTCCATGTTGGCACATACCCCAGTTTGGCTCTACCATTACCTATTGAAGGCTATCTCCATGGTGAAGGGTCCTGTGTTTGGCAATTATATACAAAGCTGCTATAGAAATTTATGTGCTGGTCTTTGAGTGGAATAAGTTTTGAAATAACATGGGCAAATAATTAAGAGTGTATTCACTGGTGGTGAGTGGTTCTTCTAGGTTTACCTTCACAAGACCTTGTAAAACTGTCTCCACATAGGCTTTCCCCTTTCGCATTCTTACTAGTGATGAATGAGTTTTTGTTGTTCCTCATCCTCACCAGCAATGGGTATTACTGGATTTTTCAATTTTGGTCAATCTAACAGGCCATCCTGATACCTCCTTGTTTACCCGGCAGGTTGCTTTTCCCTATTTGGTGTGGGTGGGGCTTCAGCATGCCATAGCAGGGTTGTGATGGGGGTATGTGGGGCAGGAGTGGGGGTTGGACAAACTGGAAGAGGGGCCAAGCCCGTAGCTACTGGGACTAGGGCTGTGATTTGACCAGCCTGGGCCTGGGCCCCCAGTCAGTTAGGAGAGGCTATAGGGGTGGGATCAGGTAGGACCAGAGCTGGGTGACTGGTGGGGTGACTTGCAGCCTCTGGGCAAGACCACGTCAGATCAGGCCAACCTGAGCTGACTCTACCTGGGACCCTCTCTGGCTTCTCCCCATGGTGGGTGGTTTTCCTCCTCTGCAGGTCCTGCCACTGGTCCTCTGCCTCAGTGGAATGGGTTTCATGGTGTTGCATGTCAGATTCATTGATCATGATCCCAGAGGGCTCCCCTGACTGCCATTTGTCAGTCCACACCTCCCCATGGACTCAGATAAATGGGGACAATTTTTCCCACCCATGTTGCAGGACTCCTCCATCCTGCCTGAAACTGAAGCACTGTCTCCCTGCTTTTGCTGACACTGGTTCCCCCTTCCTGGGGACATATGAATCATTAGCATCCAGTTAGTGCAGAGACTGATCTCATCCATTTATTCCACTTAGACCTGATGCCTGGCTCTTTCTTATCGGACCCACTGGTTTTAGTTTTGGTTTCCCCACCTGGGTTGTTTTCTGTTAGGAGAATCAATTAGGATCTGTCCCTGCACCATCCCACTTCTCTGAACCTGTTGTCTGTCCTCTCTCACCACCGTCCTCCTGTGGATGACCTGGAAATCCAGTGAGCCCCCAGTCCAACTGGTTTCAGTCTGGTCCCTCACATCCTGGCTGTGACCACCTAGTACAGCTCAGCAAGTGGTTCTCTCTGTGTGCTTGGGGTGCATCTTCCCAGACTTAGGAAACAGGGGGAGGAACCCCTGCTCGGTGTTCCATCATGGGTGGATGTTTCCTGGTAACCTCCAGGTTTTCTTGATGCTGATGCCTCTGTCTCATGAGTCCAACATGGGGTTCCCATGGCTTTATTGGCCAGTGTTGTCTCTTCTCTTGGGATCCAACCTCTTTCTGCTTTTCCACTTCTGCTTGTCTTTGCACCAGGGGCTCCAGCTGGAAACATTACCCTCACTGAGAGGCACCTGAGGATTTCTGAGGGCAAGCCCTTTCCTCGGGGTCTGCCCATCCCCTGAGGGTCTCTTGCTGTCTGGGTTCCCCTTCAGTTGAGCTTAGTGCCTGTAGTTGTTTCCCACCTGCCTCTGCAGCTACTCGACACTGTAAACAGCCATCCCCTTTAGGATTTCTGGGTTCACCCTGGTGCCCAAGTTGCAGTTTAGGAAGGGCTTTTGACAGGACTTTTGGCAACTCCAGACATCATTCTGGTCTTAATTGTCTGCAAAGCCTCCCAAACCTCAGGGAGAAGATGACAAGAGAGGCCTCCTCTCTGGAGTCCATTCATGCATGAGTCTCAGTGTTCACCCAGGCCCTCCTTGGCTGGGTCTTCCTCTTCTTTGGTGCCGCTGTCCTCCACCTTCATAGCCCATGTCTGGGAAAAGCTCCTGAGCCCCTCCTTGGAAGACCAGAAACTGCTCACACCCATTGCACCCCAGCAAAGGTTTCTGCTCAGGTGTTCTCAGGGAATCACCTGCATGAATCACGGTCTGCAGGTGGGCCTCCCGATAATTTTCCAAGTCCTGAATGTTAGGGCTGATCTCTGAGCTCTCAATTAGATTTTATTGCTCTATGTGTCTGTCCTTGTGCCACTACCATGTACCTTTTAATGCAATTTTATTGAGATATATTCACATGCTAGATAAGCATCCAAAGTGTAAAATGGTTTACAGTATCATCATATAGTTGGGCATTCATCACCACAATAAATTTTTGATAATTTTCATTACTCCAAACAAAAAACCATAAGAATAAAAATAAAAATTAAAAAGTGCACCCAAAATATCTCATGCCCTTTATCCCCCTATTATTTATTTATTGTCTTTGTTTTCTTGCTCATGTGTCCATACACTGGATAAAGGGAGAGTCAGTCACAACGGTTTCTCATTTACACAGTCACACCTTAAGTGCTAGTTATGCAATAATCTTCAAGAATCAAGGCTACTGGATTACAGTTCAACAGTTTCAGGTATTTCTTTTTAGCTATTCCAAAACTCTAAAAACTACAAAGGGATATCTATGTAAATGCATAAGAACAAACACCAGAATGAAATTTTGACTATTTGAAATCTCTCAGTCACTGAAAGTCTATTTTGTTTCATTTCTCTTCTCCTCTTTGGTCCAAGAAAGCTTCCTACATCTCATGATGCCAGGGCTGGGCTCATCCCTGGGTATCATGTCCCATGTTCCCAGGGAGACTTACACTCCTGGTGTTCTAGTTTGCTAATGCTGCCAGAATGCAAAACACCAGAAATGGATTGGCTTTTATAAAGGGGGTTTATTTGGTTACACAGTTACAGTCTTAAGGCCATAAAGTGTCCAAGGTAAGTAATCAACAGTCACCAATGGCATCCAGAAAACCTCTGTTATCTGGGAAGTCATGTGGCTGGTGTCTGCTTCAAAAGTTCTGGTTTCAAAATGGCTTTCTCCCAGGACATTCCTCTCTAGGCTGCAGTTCCTGAAAAATGTCACTCTTAGTTGCTCTTGGGGCATTTTTCCTCTCTTAGCTTCTCTGGAGAAAAACTCTGCTTTTAACAGCTGTCTTCAAACTGTCTCTCATCTGCAGCTACACTCTCAGCTTCTGTGCATTCTTCAAAGTGTCCCTCTTGGCTGTTGCTCCTCTTCAAAATGTCACTCACAGCTGCACTGAGTTCCTTCTGTTTGTCAGCTCATTTATATGGGTCCAGTGATTTAATTTAGACCCACCCTGAATGCATGGGGTAACACCTCCATGGAAATTATCCAATCAGAGTCATCACCCACAGTTGGGTGGGGCACATCTCCATAGAAACGCTCAAAGGATTTCAATCTAATCAACACTGATACATCTGCCCACACAAGACTGCATCAAAGAACATGGCTTTTTCTGGGGGACATAATACACTCAAACTGGCACACCTGGGCATCATGTTGCATGTAGGGGGGAGGGCAGTGAGTTTACCCACAGAGTTGGCTTAGAGGGAGAGGCCACATCTGAGGACAAAAGAGGTTCTCTGGAGGTGACTCAGGCATAATTACAAGTAGACATTGTTTCTCCTTTGCAAGAATAATTTCCATAAGGGCAAGCCCCTGAAACCAGGGCTTGGTCTATTAGACTGGTAGTCCTTAATGCTTGTGAGATAATTAGGAATTCCCCAGGTTGGGAGCTTTAATATTTCCACATTTTCCCCCAGTCCTTCAATGGGTCTTTGCAAATACTTTTTTGTTCTTTGCCCAAATTACTCTGGAATGTATCAGGGCATCACACTAAGCTGTACAACCCAACAAGAACTAACTTGCTATTCAAGGTTCCATGTAATATATATTCAGTTTGAATAACTGACCATACAAGTTAAATTAGATAGTGTGCTACAGAAAATAGAAATTGCACACTGTTCTGGTTTGCTAATCCTGCCATTATGCAACATACCAGAAATGGATTGGCTTTTATAGAGGGGGTTTATTTGGCTACAAAGTTATAGTCCTAAGGCTATAAAAATGTCCAAAAAAAAGGCATCAGCAATAGGGTACCTTCACTGAAGAACACTGATAAGCCTCTGTCATTTGGGAAGGAATGTGGCAGGCATCTGTTCCAGGGTTATGTTTCTAAAATGGCATTCTCCCAGGATGTTTCTCTCTAAGCATCTGGGGGGTGTTCTCTTAGTTTCTCCCAGGCAATTTCTGGGCTAGTAAGTCTGCTTTCAACACCTGTCTCCAAATATCTCTCTCAGCTGCACCACAGAGTTCCTTCTGTCTCTCAGCTCTTACAGGACTCCAGTGATTTTATTAAGACCCACCCAGAAAGGGTGGGGCCACACATCTATGGAAGTAATCTGATCAGAGTGACTCACAGTGGATTGAGTCGCATCTCCATGGAAACAATCAAAAGTTCCAACCTAAACAAGACTAATACATCTGACCCCACAAGATTGCATTAAAGAACATGGATTTTGGGGGGGAAATAATATACCCATACCAGCACATAGACTCAATAATCATCTCTTCCTTTAGTCTCATACAGAAGTTGAAGTTTTAAAACACTGTCAATATCATCCTTTACTCTTTAGTCTGATTTGCCTTTGTCCTAACCATATTAACTCCATTCACATCTCTAATTGAACCCTGATCTCTTTTTCAGCTTTTTAAACAGTTTCTGTATGGGGTAATACTGACTTTCATAACTGCAAATCTCTAGCTCTACTTCAGATGTCACACAGGTTCTCAAAGTTCCAGGGAATGTTCAGGTTATACACATAAAGCCCAGCATCTCATAATTTAGAAATTACCATAATAACTCAGATGTGACTGCTGTAAGAGCTTACCATCTAGGAAATTTTGCAATAAGCCTTCCGCTGATAACCTATGATCTCAAAATCAGTTCTCAGAGTTTTTAAGTTATATTTAGCCCATAATAGTGAGGTGTTTATAATATTAGTTATTCATTTCTGGCTTACTTCACTCAACATACTCTCCTCAAGATTCATTAATCTATTTGCATGCCTCATAAGTTCATTTCTCCTTTCAGCTACTCAATATTCCATTGTATGAACCCACCACAGTTTGCCCTTCTGTTCATCAGTTGATGTACCCTTAGACCACCTCCAACCACTGAAATTGTGAATACTGCTGCCATAAATACCACTGTGCAAATGTCCATTCATGTCCCTGTTTTCATTTCTTCCAAGAATATACCTAATAATGGGGTTGAGGAATATATGGCAAATCTATACTTGGCTTCCTGTGGTACAACCACATGGCCCTCCAGATGGGCTGCACTATTCTACTTCCCTACAAACAGTGAATAGGTATGTCCCTCTCTTTACATTTTCTCAGCATTTGCATTTTCTGTTTATTTTCTATGCAGTTTTATTCACATACCATACAATCCATCCTAAGTAAGCAATCAATATTTCCTGGTATAATCACATAGTTATGCATTCACCACCACAATCTATATGAGGACATTTCCATTTCTTCCAGAAAGAAAGAGGTAAAAATGAAGAATAAAAAATAATAAATAATAAATTTAAAAGTTAAAAATTAAAACAAGATAAAAAGGAGAAACAACACCACCAAGATTCCTATACCTCTTCTGTATATCCCACTCATATTGATATTGGGCCTTTGTGTATTGACTTTGTTAATTTCATGGAGGTATATTACAATGTTACTGTTAACTATAGATATTATTTGCATTGATTGTATTTTTCCATATATCATCCCATTTTTAACACCTTGGAATATTGACATTCGTTGGTTCTCCTTCATGTAAATCATTCTTATATTTGTACATTTAATCACCATCATTGTCCACTCTAGGTTTTGCTAATTTATACAATCCCAGTCCTTATCTTCTGTCTTTCCCTCTGGTGTCCTACATGCCCCTAGCCTTCCTCTTCCAATCATACTCACACTCAGCTTTGTTGACTGTACTTACAATATTGTACTATCTTCTATCATTTTGTCTTTTGGATTTCATATGTCCTATCTTTTTAAATTTTTACTTTTTCTCTCTCTTTTTACCTTTACTGATAATCTTCATTTCTATACTCTTCTCCAAACCTCTCTGTCTTGTCTTTTCCTATCTGTCTGTAGTACTTCCTTTAGCATTTCTTGTAGAGCTGCTCTCTTATCCACACACTCTGTGCTTGTCTGAAAATATTTTAAATTCTCCCTCATCTTTGAAGGACTGTTTTGCCAGATATAGGATTCTTAGTTGACAGGTTTTCACTCTCAATATCTTAATTATATCATGCTACTGCCTTCTTGCCTCCATGGTTTCTGCTAAGAAATCCACACATAGTTTTGTTGAGCCTCCTTGTATGTGATGGGTGACTTTTCTCTTGCTGCTTTCAGAATTCTCTTTGTTTTTGACATTTGACAATCTGACTAGTAAGTGTCTTGGGGAAGGTGTATTCAGATCTATGCTGTTTGGGATATGCAGCATTTCTTGGATTTATAATTTTATGTCTTTCATTGGAGATGGGAATTTTTCTCTGATTATTTCCTCCATTATTCTTTCTGCCCTTTTTTCCTTCTCCTTCTGGGACACACATGACATATATATTCATGCATTTCATGTTACCATTCAGTTCTCTAAGATCCTACTCATATTTTTCCATTCTTTTCCCTATCTATTCTTTTGTGTGTAGGATTTCAGATGTGCTGTACTCCCATTCACTAATCCTTTATTCTGCCTCTTCATATCTGCTGTTTTTAGTCTCCATTTTCTTTTTTTTTCTCTTCTATTTTGTCTTTTATTTCCATAAGTTCTGGCAATTGTTTTTTCAAATTTCTGAGTTCTTCCTTATGTTTTTCCCAATGTCTTCTTTTTATCCTTCATCATTTTTGCCATATCTTTCCTCAACTCATTGAATTTGATTTTTGAGTTGATTTAGCATATTTGTTTGAACATATTTCATTGGTTGTTTCAACTCCTGTATCTTGTCTGAAGTGTTAGTATTTTCCTCTGTCTAGGCCACATCTTCATTTTTCCTAGTGTGACCCATAATTTTATTTTGGTGTCTAGGCATCTGGTTTCCTTGATTAGTTTATTCTAGAGGTCACTTTCAGTCTTTTACCTAGGATTTTCTTGTTGGTTTGCTTCATTCTCTATCTGTTTTTTGTTGTTGTTGTTGTTGTTTTTGTTTTTGTTTTTGTTTTTTTTGCATTCTGTTCAAATTATTCTAGACCTCTAGCATAGCTTCTGTTTAACTGATCAGAATTTTTCATCTGTTATTCTCCCAGCCTATATGTAACCTTTTCTTTTTTGAGAAGGGTCTACCCACATATGATTGACACCAGTCAGACTATGGGACTTGCAGACAGGCCCAGGTCTCAGGAGGAGGGTGTAATCAGTATCAAGTTTCCCTAAGGATGAGACCTAGAATGTTGTCAGATTTTCCTGTGAAGACTCTAGACTCTGTATTTCTATCCTGCCCAGAAGATTGTGCTTGTGAACCCACAGCTCCCCACTGGTGGGGTGCCTTTAATCTTAGCAGACACTGTCCCTGCCAGGGGTGTGATTAAGACTGAAGTTGAGTCAGAAGCCTTGCTTATGCTCTTTCTGTTTTTTTTTCCCAGTCCATGGGGTCTGAATTCTCTGAAAGACAATCACCACATGAGCTGGGCCCCACCCCCACTTTTCTTGAGGAAGATATTTCCCTTTTATGGGGGAAGATAGTTCCTATAGGGAATTATCTCTTTTCCTTGATTTCTTCCTTTGTTTCTCAGAACTATCTTAATTCCATCCTTTCCTGGGTCAGCACTGACAATTGCAAATGCCTGAGACTTTCTCTAATGAGGTACTTAGAATCATTTAGAGAGAGAGAGAGACAGAGAGATATAGAGAAAGAGAGAGAGAGCAAGAGAGAGAGAGAAATACCCTTTTCAGAGTCAGTCCCCAGACCCCCCGTTTCACCACTCAAGAGCCAGAAGAGTTGGTATCAATCTCAGTGTGCCCGTGTACTTGGGGTACAGCCCTTTTTCAGGAGTCTGAGCTCAGCCAACTCCAAATGCCTTTGTTTCTATTTATTTATCCATTTTTCCATCAGCCCCACCTACTATCTGCAGACAGAGAGACTTCAGGGTTTCTTTCCTGCTTGTTCTGGGTTTATCTCTTATAGCTTCTCTTCAGTTGTCCAAATTTGTTAATTAAAACAATGATTGTAGCTTGGTTGAGCTATTTTCCCTTGCTCCTAGTAGATACTGCCTCTTTTTCCCACAGGGAATTCTTCCAACTCAGCCTGCTGGGCCAGTGGTGTAGGGGTGCCAACCTCTGCCATTTTGGGGGCTTTACTTACAGTTCTACACTGTGGTCTTGGCCTTTTCACCCATTCCAGATTGATGTACCGTATGTTTCCAGTCATGGATATCACCCAAATCATTGTTCCAGACTATGTACTAGTTGTTCCTGGATGTTTATTAGCTGCTCTAGAGAAGTAACTATGTTCCACACCTCCCTATGCTGCCATCTTGCCCTGTCTCCATGTTCTTTCGATTACTGTCACTTTGTAATACATTTTATGATTGAGAAGTATTAGTCCTACAACTTCATTCTTCTTCTGAAAGATGGCCTTGGCTATATGATGATTGTTTTTTCCATTTTTGCAAAGAAGGTTGCTGGATTTTGACTGGGAATGTAACAAATCTATAGATAACTTTGCTTAGAATTGACATCTTAATATTTTGTCCTCAAATCCATGGAAAGAATGTCCTTCTGTTTATTTAGGTGTTCTCTCATTTCTTTTAGCAATGTTTGGAGTTTTCTGTGCACAGATCCTTTCCATATTCAGTGAGGTTTATTCCTAGGTAGTTGATTCTTTTAGTTGTTATTATAAATGGTATTTTTGTCTTAATTTTTTCTATTGATTGATCATAGCTAGTTTATAGAAGCACTACTGATTTCAGAGTGTTGAAATTGTACCCAGCCACTTTACTGAATTCATGTATTAGATCTTGGAGCTTTTTGTAGATTTTTTCAGAATTTTTTGTGTATAGGTTGATGTCATCCACAAATATGGAGAGTTTTACTTCTTTTCCAACTTGGCCACCTTTCATTTCTTTTACACCCAATTGCTCTAGAGAGAACTTCTAGTACAATATTGAAAAATGGTGTTGTGCCCCTTTTGTCTTTAAGTTTTCCTAGAGAATTCATGAAAAAGGGACAAGCCTTTTGGTTCTTTCGGTCGTAATCTCCTACTATAATACAGGAGTCCTATTCATGTGGTGGTAAGGGGTGGGGGTGAAGGGAAGAGTTCTAGAATCCTATGGTTTGATTGCATGCTTTTAGTTGGCAATAATATTTACAAATTGATTCTCAGCTACCCCCCCCCATATGTTAGGACATCTAGAGGTAGCTGGAATTGGGTATTTTCCTTACCCCAATTCAAAATGTAGAGGGGCTGCAGGTGAGTATTTCTATTCCTCCCCATTAGTTAGATTCTAGTAAAATGGACTGTTTTGAGGGAAGTTCTTTGCTAAGGAGAACACAGCCCTGCCTACATACCAGGCATATTTCTAAATGATTACTGTACCCTACCAATGCCGGAAGCATGAGGAGAATTTTCTCCATTCTTTATACTGAGATCCTGGTGGGGCTCTTGGAGGTAAAAATCCAGGAATTAATGTGACCTCCCCTTGAACTGAGCCTCTGGAGCCTTTAACTCTCAGTTTAGTCCAAATAGTGCCTCCTGCAGATCATCAATTACACTCAAGCTTTCCTACTAGTACTGACTGCAGCTTTGTTCTTGGCCTTCACCAGAAAAGCTATGATTTTCTTCATCCATCTGTCTAATATTTGGAGGACATTGGTTTGAGCTGTGTCCTCAGTTCTCTGATGGATCTAGGAAGAGTTGCTCTTTTACAGTTTGTTCAGCATTTTCCTGGATCTCAGGATGGGAGTGATGGCTTCCAAACTTCTCACATGCAGATTGGGTATCAGAAACTGCACACTGAACATTAAAGGACCCTTTTAAACAGGCAAACTATTTCAGATAAGCTCCTAAGCAGTTCCATTCTAGCTTGGCTGTGGGTGTCCACATGCACCCAGTGCAATTTGCCCAGTAGAGGGAGGACAAGCATGAGTGCCTTTTAAGCAGGACAAAACATGGCTCTCACCCACACTAAGCAGGCTCCTGCATGGTGTGTTCTTGCCACTCTGGAGTCTAGATATGACTCAGAAAACCTGGGTTTAAAGAGAGGAGCCAGGGTGGCCACACTGCAGCAAGGGCAACAACTGTGATCACCACCCCTAGTGACTGTGGTGATTGCAAGCAACACTCCCTGGCTCTCTGGTCCAGAGCCCAGGCCACCTCAGCAGCATGCAAAGTGGCTGCAGGAGTTGAAGTACATCATCCAAAAGGGTGCAGGTGAAGTTCTTGGAGGGGTGCAGAGGACTATAGGGCAGGAAGGGTGTGTGAGCCCTCAGGGTCAGCCACGTTGGCCCCTGGGCTACACTGCTGGAGGGGTTGGAGATACTGCTCCTCCTCTCTCCCTCCCCAGGCTCCTTCTCCAGCTCTTTCAGCTGCCTGGGGGAGAAGAAGTTGTAGCTCCCAGCACCCCCCACCCCAACTTCATGACCCCACAACAGGAGCCCATACTTAGGTAGCAAGTCTGGGTCTCCCCATGAGCTGGTGATATGCACATGTCACTAGCTGAGGTCCTGAAGGTTCAGGTGGACCTTTACAGGAGGAAGAAATATGGGCTGTATGAAAACAAAGTGCCAAGAGTCTCCAAGAATTATTCAGAAAAGAAAGAAAAGTTCTTTATGATTGAAGCAGGGCAGTGGATATGAAGAGCAGCAGAGAATGGAATTAGTGATCAGAAAAATGTTTTTCGTAAGTTCCTACAGCTCATGGGTATGTGAAATTATGTCATCCTGAAACAAAGTCAGTCCCTATTTGGTAAACTGTACCTTTCCCTTCTCTGGAAAATGAAAATAATGTTTATTTAATAATTAATCTTAATGCCTTTACATCGAATTCTGAAAAAATAAAATAGGTGTCAGTCACTCTTGATATTAATTGCTCTTTCAAACTTTATATAATTTCCAGGCCTTTGAAGTCACTGAGATTATTCTTTAAATTTTGTATTCTTTTTTCCTTCTGCTTTGTGCAGATAACAGAGGAGGAAAAACAAGATCCCTTTTAACTTGCAACTTTGTATTTTGAAAAAAAAAAACACTTCTTTGTAAAGGGTTTTTATCATAAAACTTATTTTTATTACAAATTGCCTCAGTTATTGTTTATTTAGTTTCACAAAATCTATTGTGGTAGCTGTGTGATCTACAGAGGCTGTCCTGAAGATAATTAGCAATAGAAATGCCAGTGCTATAAGAGGCTTAACACTTGGTTCCAAGGTCACTTACACATAAAAAGGTTAACAATAAGATCAAGTTTATGCAAAAAGGTAGCAATAAAGTCAAGTTTTTAAATAGAATTAACAGTCCATGATAAACATTTTTACAATGCTTGAATAGGATGGTCAAACAAAATAGGATAGGAGCATTTAAAAAAGAAGCCATCTTCAATCACACTTTTCTTTAAGAAGTCTGCCACCAAGGAGAATTTAAGCTTACTTATAATTATGCCTGAGTCATCCCCAGAGAACTTCTTTTGTTGCTCAGATGTGACCTCTCTTTCTCAGCCAACTCTGCAAATAAACTCACTACCCTTGCCCCTATGTGGGTCATGACTCTCAGGGATGAGCCTGGCCCTGACATCATGGGATTGAGAATAACTTCTTGACAAAAGGGGGGAAAGAAATAACACCAAATAAAGTTTCAGTGGCTAAGAGATTTAAAATAAAGTTGAGAGGTATTCTGGAGAGTATTCTTATGCATTATATAGGTATTCTTTTTCAGTTTCTAGTGTATTAGAATAGCTGAAAGGGAATACCTGAATCCATTGCACTGTAATCCAATAGGCTTTGTTCTTGATAATGGTTGTATAACTATATAACTTTTATCATGTCACAGTGTGACTGTGAAAACCTTGTGACTGGTGCTCCCTTTATCCAGTGTATATGCAGATGAATAATAAAATATAGATAAAATATATGAATAATAGAAGAGTTTAAGGGGTATAGGATATTTGGGTTGTTCTTTTTTTCATTTTGGAGTAGTGAAAATGTTCTAAAATTGACTGGTGATGAATGCACAACTATATGATGATACTGTGAGCCATTGATTGTATACTTTAGATTGATTATATGGTTTGTGAATATACTCAATAAAATTGCATTTAAAAAAGTATGCAACCTAAAATGTAAATAATTATAAATATATAGACTATTTTGGCTCTCAAAACTTGGCTCCTCCTTAGGGAAATAAAAGTTGGTATTAATCCCTGAAAAAAAGAAGCCTTAGCTATGTGATGTAACCCCAGGAAGATAAAGACACCCCTGGGAGTCCAGCTCCATGCCCAACACTTAGATGGTGTCAGCACTTGGCTGTGACCCACAATCAGGCAGAATACCACCATTTCCTTGTGTTCTATCCCCTGAGATGCTCCAGGTTTATCTTGCATTTTCCCTGCCCCAACCCTGGAACAAACCATTCTTCAAGGAACAGTGGTCCCTTTAATTGGAGATTTTTTTCCACAAACCTAGATCCTAGTGCAGGATTGTCCATTGATACTGGGATGTCCCTGGTCTATGCATATTTACAAATCCAAGCATAAAACATTTCTATATAGTTACTGCTGTATCTATCAATGCATAGATATATTATTTTTAAAATGTGTCCATATTGATAGCTCCAATGCCAATTCAACACCACAGGGCTTCTTCTGTCCCAACAGATCCATTTGTAATTTCTTTTTCCAACATATTTATGAGGTTTTGATTGCCTGCAATATATTTACAATTTGTCCAACCTTCATAAAAAAAAGAGCTGCTTAATTGCTACCATGTACCCCAGTGGGCAGCAAATTTACCAACCTGAGTACTGTTTTTGTTAGCAGTTCTTTCTGTTGTTAGCCTTAGAAATCCCAGTCATAGCACTGCTTTCCCAAGTCACATAGGTCACCTCCTTCCTTCCCATCATCTTCTGAGTGGCCATGTGATTTATTAATAATGAGTTACATTCATATGTTGTATTCAGCACTCCATTTCCACAGCCCTGATAATCACTGTCAAATATTTGTGAAAAGGCATAGAGTCCCTATATCACCTGAAATAGCCACAGAGATGTGAACTCACAGTTAGGCAGCCGTGGGCCTGAGGGAGCTTTTAGCACAGAACCTATGTGTCCTGATCAGGCAGAACCTGAGAAGGTAACCAGGCCTCAGGTTCAGATCTAATCACTGAGTCAGCACTAATGACATTCTGGTCAGCTGTGGGTGGTTCTTGACTGGAACAAGGCTGCTGCTTTAGGGGACCAATGTCCAGACACTGGCTGTCCTAAAACATCATCAATTACAGGTGGTTCCCTGGCCTGACTGGCTGATCAGACCCTGAGAATTCATGCACTGAGTCAATGAACCAACTGGTGAACTGGTCCCCACTTTCCCCAGGGAAGACACAGCCCTCATGCTCATATTGAGGTACATGTGGGGCAACTCTCATCAGCTTATCATCTGGTTTTACCAGGGTGCAGCTTCAGGGAGGGATTGAGGGCCACCTGTCACTACCTCTTGCTTGGACTCCCTCAGCATCTGCTTCTGTAACTGCCTTCTTCACACAGCAAGTCCAAGCTTCATTGAATCAAGGCAACACAGTACCTATAATTGCTTAGTGAATTCCAGGAAATCACAGCCCGTGGCCAAATCTGGTCTCTGCCTGTTTTTGTAGGAATTACAAGCTAACAAAAGTTTACAGTTTCAAATGGTCAAAAAATCAAAGAATGATATTTCAGATTATGTGAAAATTATATGTAATTCACATTTCCATGTCCATTAATAAATTGTTATTGGAGTCTAGCTTGCTCATTCCTTTTTCTGTTGTCTTCTGCTGCTTCATCACTGCCACATCAGTGTTGAGTAGCCCAAACAGAAACCACATGACCCATATAATAAAAAAATTACCATACTCTGTGCCCTACCCCTCTGCCCAAAGTAGATGCTGAGCACAACATAGGAAAGGACCCCATGATTCCTTTTCTGCCTGTCCTCCAGGAAGATGGAGAGTCACATTTGCAGAGTCTATAATCATATGAGACCCTCTCAAGCTTCCCCATCTCCTCAAAAGTGTTTGTTTCATAGTTGGTGACTTTTCTGGATTCCAGGTCCATTGGTGCAGGAAAGAATGGCTGGTGGGGCTCAAGGTCTTCTCAACCCTGTCCAAACTGCTGACCTTTGCTGGACAACCTCAGCTTCTTAATTTCAGGAGGAGTTGGCCTCTCTCTTGGACTCACAGAGATAGAGTACAAACCCGTCACTTGGGCCATCTCCCTACTCTCAATAGAAACTCTGTAACTCTCATTTTCCCACTTCTGCCCATTTCCATGTTTGCCCTATATGCTCTTAACCTTGATGCATATATTTACTTAGGAGAGTCTTCTTGAGCCAAGTCCCATTTATTCTAGCACAGGACCCATGAATTCATGGCATTCTTTAAAAGATTGTAAATCATAGAGCTGTATCAGGCCCTGTACATCTCTGGGAATCAGGGGTAAGAGAACTGCACCTTCCTGATTCACTGACACAGCACAGTTCCTGGCTGGTATGGGAGGGTGGAAACCCAGTTCCCTTGTCTCAAGTTAGACAAACAGTGGTGTCAGACTGAAACTGAGATCACCAGAAATCACACTTTTGCTTGGCTTCTTTCCCGACCCTCCTTGGCTTCCTTGGAGCATCATCATAAAAAGCTACTGACATAGACTTCTTTTCTCAAGTTCTACTTCTAAGAAAACCCACCTGAAGCAATCTTCCTCCAGTGATGGATGAATGGTAAATGTTCATGCTGACAAACTTCTTATGATCCAGATGAACAAGGACACCAATAAGGAACTCAAGTTTCCCAGAATGGGTGTTTTGGAAGGGAGCCTCCTGGGCCACCTTTCTTCACAGCACTTTCATGTAAATCCTATCTGATCCTCAAAAGTTCACCTCTTACTTCAGGGAAATCAAAGTTTTGTCATGCATCATACAATAGTCTTGAATGTGTGAAGCAGCTGAGATCAGCAAAATCTATAAGTTCTCATGGCCAGGGGCCTGTGTCCCTCCCTGTGAGGCACAATGGATTGCTTTGCAGCTGATTTCCTGGGGGAGGAAGGGTCATTGGTGCTTGGAACCAGGAGGGAGTCTCAACCCAGACCCACTTGCAGAACTGATTATCAGACTCAGACTGCTGAACAAAAATTCCAACCATAGATAAACTGAGACCAGACACTGGAGAGTCTGGGAGTAGTAAGCCTGACAGAGAGGAGATAGGACTAGCAAAAGGAGCAAAAAAACAAAAGTAAAACAAAAATAAAAACAGAGACTTTTGGAGTTGGGGGTGAACATAATATGGAGAAGGGCTCATCTCAAATAGAATCAGGAAAATATGCAACACCGGGGCCTTTCTCTTTAAAGTTGGTTTCTCTGGTTTCTTGTTTGCTCTCCAACTCCTTTTCTTTTTGTATATCAATAGCCAATCAGAATGGCAAGGATGAAATTAAAGCATTTTCTTTAAATAGTCTATAAAAGGTCTTTCTTTTTCTTTTTTCTTTTTCTCTTTTTTTCAAATAACTATTCTAAGTAGCCCATTACAGACAGCCTCAAAAACTTGAAATTTGGGGAGAGGCAAGAGCAGAGCTAAGATAGCTCTGAGACACAAAGCAATAAGTCTCCTGGGGGAGACAGTACACGAAAGGGCATGGCTTCCATAAGAAAAGGGGGGTGTGGTCAGCTCTAGTGGCAGCCTCCTTTGGGGAACTCAGACCATAGCAGCTGCAATTCAGAAGCCAACTTCAGTCAGTCATGCCTCTGACATGATCAGGGGCACCAGGAGAACCAAAGTCTCCATCCTCTTTACACTGATGGGGGAGCCATGGGCTGGCAAGTGCCACCTGTGGGACAGGATAGGAAAATCACAGAATCTAAAGGCCTTACAGGATGGTCTCATTCTCAAGGAAATTCCATACCCTCCTCTGAGACCTGGCCTTTCTGGACCATATCTGAGGAGACTCTCTTACAAAAAGGCTACATAGAGGCAGGGCAAGAAACAAACAAAAAAAAAAGAGGTGAAAACTCCAATCAACTCAATAGAACCTAAGTTAGAGGTCTAGAATAAGCTGAACCAAACACCAAAGATTAGAGAACAAACCCAAGCAACAAGAAAACTCTAGGTAAAAGTGAAAACAAGCTCCAGAATAAACTAATCAAGAAAGCCAGATGACTAGAGAGCTTAAGATAATGAGCCATAATAGGAAACACAAAATATGGCCCAGCTGAAGGAACAAACTAATAGTTCAATCAAGATACAGTAGTTGAGGAAATTAATGCTAAATCAATTCAATGAACTGAAGGAAGAACTAATTAAATATGTTCAAGCAAATTTCCTAAATCAATGCAAAAATCAAGTCAATGAACTGAGGGAAAATATAGCAAAAGAGATGAAGGATAAAAGGAAGACACTGGATGACCATAAAGAAGAATTCATAAACTTGAAAAACCAAATGGCAGAACTGATGGGAATGAAGGGTATAATGGAGGAGATGAAAAAGATAAGGGAGCAATAAAACAGTAGATTTGAACAGCTAGAAGAAAGAATCAGTGAATAGGAAGACAAGACATTTGAATTCATACACAAAAAAGAACAGATGGTGAAAAGAATGGAAAAATATGAGCAGGGTCATAGGGAGTTGAGTGACAATATGTAGAACATGAAAATACATGTTATAGGTGTCCCAGAGGGAGAAGAGAGGAGAAAAGGGGCAGAAAGACTAATAGAAGTAATAGTCACTGAAAATTTCTCAACTCATATGAAAGACAGAAAATTACAGATTCAAGAAGTGCAGCATACCCCAAAGAGAATAGATCCCAATATACCTACTCCAAGACACTTATTGATCAGATTGTCCAACATCAAAGACAGAGAGAATTCTGAGTGCAGCAAGAGAAGGCAATCCATCACATACAAGGGAAGCTCAATAAGACTATGTACAGATTTCTCTGCAGAAACAATAGAGGTGAGAAGACAGTGGTGTGAGATATTTTAGATACTGAAAGAGAACTGCCACACAAGAATTCTATGTCTGGAAAAAACTGTCCTTCAAAAATGAAGGAAAGATTAAAGTATTTTCAGACAGAAGGACACTGAGAAAGATTGTTAATAAGAGGTGAGCGCTACAAGAAATATTAAAGGGAGTGCTACAGGCTGATAAGAAAATACAGGAGAGAAGTTTGGAGAAGAGTGTAGAAATGAAGATTATCAGGAAGGGTAAAAAGAGGGAAAGAGAAAAATAAGACTTGACATATAAAGTCCAAAAGACACAATGGTAGAAGAAAGTACTGCCTTTACAGTAATAACACTAAATGTTAGTGGGTTAAGCTCCTTAGTAAAAAGACACAGATTGGCAGAATGGATTCTTTTTAAAAAGGACCTATCTATACGCTGTCTATGAGAAACTCACTCTAGACAGAAGGACAAAAATGGGGTGAAAGTGAAAGTTTGGAAAAAGATATTTCATGCACATAGCAACCAGAAAAAAAACAGGAATAGCTATATTAATATCAGACAAATGAGACTTCAAAAGTAAAACAACTAAAAGAGATAAAGGACACTACATATCAATAAAAGGGTCAATTCATCAAGACAACATAACTGTCATACATATTTATGCACCAAGCCAGATTACCCAAAAATTCATGAGTCAAACACTGAGAACACTGAAATGAGGAAGCGATAACTCTATGATAATAGTTGGAGACTTCAATAAACTGCTCTCATCAATGGATAGAACATCTAGACAGAGGATCAATAAGGAAATGGAGAAGTTGAATTTTACAATAAATGAACTAGTTTTGACAGCCATTTATAGAACACTACCCCACAACAGCAGGATACACATTTTTCTCAAGTGCTCATGGAACATTCTCTAGGATAGACCACATTTTGTGTCACACAGCAAGTCTCAAAAAATTTAAAAATATTGATATTATTAAAACACTATCTCAGATCATAATGGAATGAAGTAGGAAACAAATTACAGGCAGAAGATTGTAAAACTGAAACATATGGAGGCTAAAAAACAAACTCTTAGAAAACCATTGGGTAAAGGAAGAAATTACAAGAGAAATTAGTAAATACCTCAAGGCAAATGACAATGAAAACAACACATTGAAACCTGTGGGATGCAGCAAAGGCAGTCCTAAGGGGGAAATTTATTGCCTTAAATACCTATATAAAAGAGAAGAGAGGGCAAAAATTGAGGAATTAATGGTTCACCTGGAGGAACTAGAAAAAGAGCAGCAAACTAACCCCAAAGCAAACAGAAGAAAAAAATAAATTTAGAACAGAAATAAATGATACTGAGAACAGGAAAACAATAGTGAGAATCAACAAAACCAGAAGTTGATTCTTTGAGAAAATCAACAAAATTGATGGACCCCTAGCTAGGCTAACAAAAAGAGAGAGAGAAGAGATGCAAAAAAATGCAATCAGAAATAGGAAAGGAAGCATAATAAATGACACTGCAGAAATTAAGGAGATAGAAGATACTATGAGAAAGTGTATGCTAATAAACTAGACAACATAGATGATATGGACAACTTCCTAGAAAAGTGTACAAGCAACAGTAACTTGAGGAGAAATAGATGACCTCAACAATCCAATCACAAGTAAAAAGATTGAGTCAGTCAACAAAAGGCTCCCAAAAAAGGAAAGCCCAGGACCAGATGGCTTCACATGTGAATTCTACCACACATTCAAGAAAAAGTTAGTACAATCCTGCTCAAGCTCTTCCAAAAAATTGAAGAGGAGGGAAAGCTACTCCAGTCCTTCTATGAAGCCAACATTACCCTATTATCAAAATCAGAAAAAGATACTACAAAAAAAGAAAATTATAGACCAATCTCTTTAATGACTATAGATGCAAAAATCCTCAACAAAATACACACAAATTGAATTCAGCATCACAGTAAAATAATTATACACTATGACTAGGTGGGGTTTATTCCAGGTATGCAAGTCTGGTTCAACACAAGAAAATCAACTAATATAATACACCACATCAATAAATCAAAGCAGAAGAACTACATGATCATGTTGATCAAAGCAGAAAAGGCATGTGACATAATTCAACATCCTTTATTGATGAAAACACTTCAATGATAGGAATAGAAAGGAATTTTCTCAATATGATAAAGGCAATATATGAAAAACCCAAAGCTAACCTTGTGCTCAATGGGGAGAGACTGAAAACTTTCCCTCCGAGGTCAGGAAAAAGCCAGGGTTGCCCACTGTCACCATTGATAGTCAACATTGTGCTGGAAGTTCTGCATAGTGCAATTCAGCAAGTAAAAGAAATAAAAGACATCCAAATTGGAGAGGAAGAAGTAAAATTTTCATTCTTTGTACATGTAGAAAATCCAGAAGAATCTATAGCAAAGCTATTAGAACTAACCAATAAATACAGCAAAGTGGCAGGATACAAGATCAACATGCAAAAATATGTAGTGTTCCTAGAAACAAATAATGTTCCACAAGAGGAAGAAATCAGAAAAAATTCCATTTACACTAGCAAAAAAAAAAATCGAGTATTTAGGAATAAACATAATGAAGGTCACGAAAGGCCTATAACAAGGAAACTACAAGAAATGGTTAAAGTAATCAAACAGGACCTAAGAAATGGAAGAACATACTGTGTTCATGGACTGGAAGACTAAATATTATTAAGATGTCAATTCTACCTAAACTGATTTATAGATTCCATGCAAAACCAATTAAAATCCCAACAACTTACTTTGCAGAAAGTGAAAAACCAATAACCAAATTCATTTGGAAGGGCAAGGTGCACCAAATAGCCCAAAATACCTTGAGAAAGAGGAACAAAGTGGGAGGTCTCACACTACCTGACTTTGAAGCATATTACAAAGCTACTGTGCTCAAAACAGCATGGTACTCACATAAGGATAGATACACCAACTAATGGAATTGAATTGAGAATTCAGACATAGACTCTTGCATCTATGGACAATTGATATTTGATAAGGCAGTCAAGCTAAGGCAAATGGGACAGAGCGGCTTCTTCAATAAATACTGTTTGGGGAAATGGATATCCATTTCCAAAAGAATGAAAGAGGACCCCTATCTCATACCTTATACAAAAATTAACTCAAAATGGAATCAAGACCTAAACATTAGTGCTAAGACCATAAGACTCTTAGAAGAAAATGGAAGGCAATTTCTTACGGATATTTTGATAAGAGATGGTTTCCTAGACCTTACACAGAAAGCACAAGAAACCAAAGAACAAATAGACAAATGGGACCTCCTCAAAATTAAACACTTTTGTACATCAAAGGACTTTGTCAGAAAAGTCAAAAGTCAGCCTACACAATGGGAGACAATATTTGGAAGCCACATATCAAATAAGGGATTAATGTCCTGAATATATAAAATGATCCTACAACTCAACAACAGAAAGACAAACAACCCAATTTGAAATGGGCAAAAAACCTGGACAGACACTTTTTTGAGCAGGAAATACAAATAGCACATATGCATATGAAAAAATGCTTAACTTCACTGGCTGTTAGGGAAATGCAAATCAAAACCACAATGAGACATCATCTCACACCTACCAGAATGGCCATTATCCATAAAACAGAAAATTACAAGTGCTGGGGAGTATGTGGAAAAAGAGACACACTTATTCACTGTTGGTCAGAATGTAAAATGGTGCAAGTAATGTGGAAGACAGTGTGGCAGTTCTTCAAGAATCTAAGTATAAATTTGCCATGTAATCCAGTTATTCCATTTCTAGTTATATACTCAGAGGAACTGAAAGTTAAGACATGAATGTACATTTCTAAACTAATATTTATCATGGTATTATTCACAATAGGCAAGAGATAGGAACAGTCCAAATGTCCATCAATGGATTAGTGGAAAAACACTGTGCTATGTACATATGATGGAATATTACACAGCTCTAAGAAGAACAAAGACACAGAATATATAATAAGGTGGATGAACCTTGAGGTCATTATGTTGAGCAAAGTTAGCCAGAAAAAAAAGACAAATACTGTATGGCTTCATTAATATGAACTAACATTAATGAGCAAACTTTGAGAGTTAAAAGCTGATAACACGGACTACCAGGAGATAGAAAGAGGGTAGTCATCAGACATTTGATGCTGACGGACTACAGAATGTTCAGCAGGATTGATTGTACAGAACCAGAAATAGCATAATACTGTGTGATGGTAGCACAGTATTGTAAGAACACCTAACAAAGAAGTCCATGACTAAAGCTGAAAGAGTTGGGCTAGGGGCATGAATGACACCTGATGTAAAGATAGAAGATAAAGATTGAGACTGTTTAACTTAGCAAAAACTGGAGTGGTCAATGGTTGTGACTAAATGTACAAACATAAAACTGCTCTTGCCTGTGGGAGAACAAATGAATGTCAGCCATGCAGAGTGTTAGAAAGGGGATGGTATTGGGGAAAATATAATCAAAGCAAACTGGAGTCTATGATCAACAGTAACATTGTAATATGCTTCCATTAAAATTAACAAAGGCAATATACCAAAGCTAAATTTGTATGAGAGGGGGTTATAAGGGTGGGATATGGGGTTCCTTATAGTGGTGTTGTTGTCTGACCCTACTATTGTATGTTATTTTATTTTTATTTTTTATTATCATTAAAAAACTACTTTTTCCCTAGTAATCAATATGTTCAATTACTGACTATGGTGATAAATACACAACTATATGATGATATCATGAACAACTGATGGTACACTGTGGATAATTATATAGTATGTGAATATAGCTGTATAAAATTATATGGAAAATTATGAACAGAGATAAAAGTGCTAGAGAAAACATGGACAGAGGGATGTACATATTTAATATTGGTTAGGAGGCAGAAAGGTATAGCCTTTCTGGAGGAGAATGGATGGTTCCACATGAAGCTAAGTCTGTGGGTACCATAAAGTCCTTTAACTTCATTATGGGGCATATAATTGGGGGATCTGAGAGCAGGGACATGAAGGGATATTTGCCCACTGGTGTTTATGGAGACAGTATACATGATTTGCAATGGGCGCAGGTATCCTAAGGGTACAGTGATTAAGGAACAGAATGGTGAACTTTGTATCTGTATACAATGGGATATTGAGCAACTGTGAGAAGAAGTGAAGCTGTGAGACACACAATTACATGAATGGATTCTGTAAACAGTATTTTGAGTGAACTATGCCAGAAACAAAGGCAAACAATATAATGCCTCACTAATATGGACTATTGGTGTAAACTCAGAATTGAACCTTAGAGCACAGCTTATCAGGGGAACACTTATTGTAATGGCCCCTAGATTGTAAACTCTTACAGCAGTCACATCTATTCCTGAATTGTAATGGCTATCTCCAGATTCCAAGATGCTGATTCCTTTGTGTATATCCTTATCAATACCTGAAACCTTGGCATCTGTGTGACACCTGAAACTCAGAGCTAGAAATCTGCAAATATGAATGTCAGTATGAGCACATATAGCAACTGTTAAAAAAGCTGAAAAAGAGTCCAGATTTCAACTAAAGATATGAGTGAAGCAGATGTGGTTAGGACTATGGCAAATCTGGCCAAAGGGTAAAGGACAATACTGACTGCATTTTGAAACTTCATATTCCATGTGAGACCATGGGAAGAGATGTTTACTTGGGCAAGATGTATAATTCCTAAACAATTTAACTTGTACAAGTTTGTTCAAATACCATAATTACATAGAACTTGTAATAGGAAGGGAGACTTGGCAGGTTTGCATAGGTTAGTGTGAAAAGCAACACATCCCAAAGTAATTTGGACAGAGAACAAAATATATATGCAGGGCCCCCATGAGGAGCTGAGGAAAAATGCAGAGGTTTTGGGCTTCCTCACTTGGATTGTTGCTTATGTTCTTACAAACATTGAGGACTGGATATTTGATGTGCAGAATAGTCTATCATGGGACTTGCCCTTATGAAGCTTGCTACTGCAAAGGAGAAAATAAACCTGCTTACAATTGTGCCTGAGTCTCCCCCTGAGTGCCTCTTTGTTGCTCAAATGTGGCACTCTCTCTTTAGCTTAGCCAACTCAGAAGGTGGACACACCGCCCTCCCCTCTACATGGGATCTGACTCCTAGGGATGTAAATCTCCCTGGCATTGCAGGATATGACTCCCAGGGATTAATCTGGACCTGACATCATGGGATTGAGAATATCTTCTTGACCAAAATGGGGATGAAAAATGAAACAGTATAAGTTTCAGTGGTGAGAGATTCCAAATGGAGTCAAGAGGTCACTCTGGTGGGCATTCTTATGCACTATATAGGTAACCCTTTTTAGGTTTTCATGTGTTTGAACAGCTTGAAGTAAATACCTGAAACTATCAAACTGCAACTCAGTAGACTTGACTCTTGAAGGTGATTGTATAACAATGTAGCTTACAAGGGGTGACAGTGTGATTGTGAAAGCCATGTGGATCATACTCCATTAATCCAGTGTATGGATGGATGAGTAGAAAAATGGGGACAAAAACTAAATGAAAAATAGGGTGGGATGGGGGATGATTTGGGCATTCTTTTATACTTTTATGTTTTATTCTTATTTTTACTTTTTCTGGTACAAAGAAAATGTTCAAAAAATAGATTGGGGTGATGAATGCACAACAATTGATTAACACTTTAGATGACTGCATGGTATGTGAATATATCTTAATAAAATTCAATTAAAAAAAAAGGTTGCCTCTCCCAGGAATTCCTATTAAATGTATGTGTGTGTTTTTTCACTGCTTCTTTCAGAGAAAGGCCCACGACTATCTTCTCCCTTCCCATGCATCATCTCACCCCTTTTTTGAAAAACATCTTCTTAGGGACATGCCTCCTTCTGAAAATCTCAGTATGGGAACACTTGCTTATACATTTCAGGTTTTTGTCACCTTTTCCACCTGGCTTCTTTGACTTCCTACACATCAGCAAAAGTTGGTTTCTGTGGTCATAAAATGTCCTGTACCTACAAATGAGTGGCCCAATTCTAAGACCCCTATAAAGATCATATTTAAAGTCTATTGTCCAGTATTGAAGTTCTCCTGGGCATGCCATTCATTCCACAAGTGTTTATTAAGCACTTTCTAAGTATCAAACACCCTGCTTTGTGCTTAGCTTGAATTAGCCAGACAAGGTCTTCACACTCTCAGTACTTATGTTCTACTGTAGGGAGGCATTCATTCACTCAACTGGTACATATTAGATGCCTACTGCATGAGAGTTAACATCTTAGATGCTAAGAACACAGCAGTGGACTGAACAGACATACCTACACACCCTCAAGGAGTTTATATTCTAGCAAAATATAAGTGAGTAAATAGTAATCAAGATACTTTCACATAATAATTTATGCCTTAAAGGAAACAAGCTGAAAAATACTGTGTGTCTTATTGGAGGAAAATTATTAGCTAAAAGGGCAAAAATAATTCTCTGATATAGCATTTCATCTGAGAACTGCATTATGTAAGTCTTGAGCTAGGTGAAGTGACAGAGGGCAAGAGCAAGGTCTGACAGACCCATTGACAGATGGAGAGTGGGCATTGGGACTGTGACAGGGATGAGGGAAGAGGGTAGACATGAGATTAGAAGGGGTGGAGTCAGATCACAAGACCTTGCAGACCTTGTAAGGACAGTGATGAGAAAGAACTGCACAGTTTGTATTTTGGATAAAGATCTAGGAAAAGGAGAGAGGACACCAGCAGAAATTGGCTGAACTCCAACCTCCCTCTCAACTCTGTAGGTCATGAATTCCACTTCATTACTCAACAATTTACCATAAAGTAGACCATAAAACCTGTCCTACAAATTTAAAAGTATTCGCAGCATACAAAGTATGTTTTATGTTGATAAAGAGACTAAATTAGAAATCAACAATATAGAGATATTTGAAAAATATCCAAATATTTAGAAATTACACAGCACACTTCTAAATAGCACATGGTTCAAATAAGAAAATAGAAAGGGGAATTAGACAATATTGTGAACTTAATGAAAATGGCAACATATCAGATTTTGTGTGATGCAGCTGAGGCAATACTTAAGGGGAAGTTTATAGCCCTGTATCCTTATACTAGGAAAAAAGTACATGCCAGATGATATGAAATTTCAAACATCACCCATGAGCAATATGAAGCTACTCAAAGTCTATAGGCAGTGGGAGGGCATGTTTCAATTTTGAATTTTAAAAATGTCTTTTTATAAAGCAAATGTTTGTGAGGTTGTGGAGAACCAGAATGCTCATTCATAGATGGTGAGGCTGTGAAAGTGTAACATCATGTTTGAAAAACATTGACAGTTTATTATAAACACAAACGTCCATATTCCCTAAGACTCAGCAATTACACTCCTAGTATTTAACCAAGAAAACAAAAACATGTCTGCAGAAGGACATGTAGGCAAATGTTCATAGCAGCTTTATTCATAATAGGTGAAAGCTGGGAAAAAAGGTCCATCAATAGGTGAATGGATGAATAAAATGTGGTGTATACAATGGAATACTAATCAAAATATGAGGGAAAAAACTAATGGTTTGTGCAGTGAAATGAAGGAGTCTCAAAAAAGTATGCTAAGGGTTAGAAGCATCATGTGTTCTATAATTCCATTTATATAATGTTCTAGAACATCCAAAATTGATCTATCATGGAACAAATCAGAACAGTGATGACTTCAGGAAGGAGTGAGTTTGGGATGGACTGGGAAAGGGTAGGAGGGTACTTTCTGGGATGGGAATTATATTCTATCTTGTTAAGGATTTGGGTTATGCAGCTGTATGCATTGTCAAATCTCAGAAAATGTGCACTCTTGTTTAATAAACTTAACTGAAAATTTTACCACACTGAGAAAAGATACTGTAAACAAAGGTTGCATATTAATGATAATCACAATGAGGTATTTAAGGAGAAGAGTTACTGATGATTGAGACTTGCTTTGAAATTCATAAAACAAGGTGAATTGATGGATGGATTGGAGGATGAGAACTAAAACAAAAGTAGGAACAAGTTAATGGTAGAATTTAGGCCATGGGAACACAAATGTTCACTATAAAATTCTTTCAACTTGCTATATGCTTGAAATCTTTCATTGTAACAGACTGTGAAATCTGCTTTTCTGGATACAGGGCAGAAACCTGATTTGGGAGCTCAAGAAAACAACTAGAAAGACCAGGTAGAAAAGGTTGATGCTATAGCATCTATATTAGAGATGTGAGAAGTGGCAGACATGAGAGGTGCTCAGATTCAATCAATAGAGTTTTTTTTAATTCATTTTTTTGAGATATATTCACATACCATGCAGTCATATAAAATGAAGCATACATTCAATTGTTTGCAGTATGATTATATACTTGTACATTCATCATGAAAATTAATCTTTGACATTTTCACTACCACACACATGAGAACAATAAGAATAAAAATTAAAGCAATAAAGAACACTGGGTGCCCCCTTTTTTCTTCCCCCATTTTTCTACTCATCCTTCCATAAACTAAACAAAGGGGAGTGTGGTCCATATGGCTTCCCCAAGCACATTGCTACCCCTCATAAGCTACATTTTTATATAATCATCTTCAAGATTCATGGGTTCTGGGTTGTAGTTTGATAGTTTCAGATATTTACTTGCTAGCTATTCCAATTCTTTAGACCCCAAAAACGGTTGTCTATATTGTGCATAAAAGTGCCCACCAGAGTGACCTCTCAGCTCCTTTTGGAATTTCTCCACCACTGAGGCTTTATCATTTCCTTTCACATACCCCTTTTGGTCAAGAAGATGTTCTCCATCCCACAATGCCAGGTCTAGATTCCTCCCCAGGAGTCATTTTGCACGTTGTCAGGGAGATTCACTCCCCTGAGTGTCAGATCCCATGTAGGGGAGAAGGCAGTGATTTCACCTGCCAAGTTGACTTAGGTGGAGAGGGAGAGAGACATCTGAGCAACAAAGAGGCATTCAGGAGGAGGCTCTTAGGCACAATTATAGGGAGGCCTAGTCTCTCCTTTGCAGCAACAGTCTTCCCAAGGGCAAGTCCTATGGTGGAGTGATCACCCCATCAAACCACCAGCCTCTGATGTCTGTGAGCACATCAGCAACCATTGAGGTGGGGAAGCCCAACAGCCCTGCATTCTCCACCAGCTCCTCAAGGGGACTCTTCATATTTTTTATTGTTTTATTTTAATTAACTCTTTATTTTCTAAAATCAACTATATAAAAAAGTTAAAAAAAACATACAATTAAAAAAAAAACATTTCAAACAAACCAAAACAAGGGAGTAAGAAAAAGACAACTAACCTAAGATAACTACTTTACTTCCAACATGTTCCTACTCTACCCCAAGGAAATAACTTAATATAGCAACATTCCTGTGAACTTGTTTCTACCATACCCATCAGAAATTAGCAGGCCATGGTCATTCCTGGGCATTCCCAGAATGTTAAATTTCCCCATGATAGCTTATCTTTTCTTTTTGGGTTATTGTTACCCCTTTCTTAATTGCTCTCTATGACTATTTCCCTACATTCTACATTATAAACAATTTGTTTTACAGTTTTCAGTGTTCACATTAGTGGTAGCATATAATATTTCTCTGTTTGTGCCTGGCTTATTTCGCTCAGCATTATGTCTTCAAGGTTCATCCATGTTGTCATATGATTCACATCATTCCTTCTTAGAGCTGCATAGTAGTCCATCGTGTGTATATAGCACATTTTAGTTATTCACTCATATGTTGAGGGATATTTGGGTTGTTTCCATCTCTTGGCAATTGTAAATAGTGCTGCTATGAACGTTGGTGTGCAGATATCTGTTCATGTCACTGCTTTCAGATCTTCTGAGTACATACCGAGAAGTGCAATCTCTGGATCGAAGGGTAACTCTATATCTAGTTTTCTAAGGAACTGCCAGACTGACTTCCAGAGTGGATGAACCATTATACAGTCCCACCAACAATGAATAAAGGTTCCAATTTCTCCACATCCTCCCAGCATTTGTAGTTTCCTGTTTGTTTAATGGCAGCCATTCTAATTGGTGTGATATGGTATCTCATTGTGATCTTAATTTGCATCTCTCTAATAGCTAGTGAAGCTGAATATTTTTTCATGAGTTTCTTGGCCATTTGTATTTCCTCTTCAGAAAACTGTCTTTTCATATCATTTGCCCAGCTTATAATTGGGCTGTCTGTACTATTGTCATTGAGTTGTAGGATTTCTTTATACATGCAAGATATCAGACTTTTGTCAGACACATGGTTTCCAAAAGTTTTTCCCATTGAGTTGGCTGCCTCTTCACCTTTTTGACAAATTCCTTTGAGGTACAGAAACTTCTAAACTTGAGGAGTTCCCATTTATCTATTTTTTCTTTTGTTGCTTGTGCTTTGGGTGTAAAGTCTGTCTAGGAAGTGGCCACCTAATACAAGGTCTGGAAGATGTTTCCCTACACTATCTTTTAGGACTTTTATGGTATTGTCTTTTATATTGAGATCTTTGATCCACTTTGAGTTAATTTTTGCATAGGGTGTGAGGTAGGGGTCCTCCTTCATTCTTTTGCATATGAATATCCAACTCTGGCAGCCCCATTTGTTGAAAAGACAGTTATGTCCCAATTCAGTGGTCTTGGGAGCCTTATCAAAGATCAGTCAGCCATAGATCTGGGGGTCTATCTCCAAATTCTCAATTCGATTCCTTTGATCAATATGTTTATCTTTGTGACAGTGCCATGCTGTTTTGACAGCTGTGGTTTTATAATAAGCTTCAAAGTCAGGAAGTGTAAATCCTCCCACTTCATTTTTCTGTTTTAGAGTGTCTTTAGCAATTCAAGGCATCTTCTCTTTCCAAATAAATTTGATAACTAGCTTTTCCAAGCCTGAAAACTAGGTTGTTGGAATTTTGATTGGGATTGCAATTGAATCTGTAGATGAGTTTGGATAGAATTGACATCTTAATGACATTTAGCCTTCCTATCCATGAACATGGATATTTTTCCATCTTTTAAGGTCCCCTCCTATTTCTTTTAATAGCATTATGTAGTTTTCTTTGTATAGGTCTTTTACATGTTTGGTTAAGTTTATTCCTAGGTACTTGATTTTTTTAGTTTCTGTTGAAAATGGTATCTTTTTCTTGAGTGTCTCTTCAATTTGTTCATTTCTAGCATATAGAAACTTTACTGACTTGTATGCATTAATCTTGTATCCTGCTACTTTGCTAAATTTATTAGCTCTAGTAGCTGTATCATCAATTTCTCAGGGTTTTCCAGATATAAGATCATATCATCTGCAAACAATGACAGTTTTACTTCTTCCTTTTCAATTTGGATACCTTTAATTTCTTTATCTTGCTGGATTGCCCTGCCTAGCACTTCCAGCACAATGTTGATTAACAGTGGTGACAGCGGGCATCCTTGTCTTGTTCCTGATCTTAGAGGGAAGGCTTTCAGTCTCTCATCATTGAGTACTGTGCTGGCTGTGGGTTTATCATATATGCTCTTTATCATATTGAGGAAGTTTCCTTCAATTCCTACCTTTTGAAGTGTTTTTATCAAAAAGGGATGTTGGATTTTGTCAAATGCTTTTTCAGCATCTATTGAGAAGATCACTTAAATTGTTCTCTTCTGATTTATTAATACATTGTAATACATTAATTGATTTTGTTATGTTGAGCCATACTTGCATGCCCGGAATGAACCCCAGTTGGTTATGGTGTATGATTTTTTAATGTGTCTTTGTAATCTATGTGCAAGCATTTTGTTGAGAATTTTTGCATGTATATTCATTAGTGGGATAGGCCTGTAGTTTTCCTTTTTTGTAGTATGTTTGCCTGGTTTTGGTATTAGATTGACGTTAGCTTCATAAAATGAGTTACATAGTGTTCCATTTTCTTTGATATTTTGAAAGATTTTAAGTAAGATTGGTGTCATTTATTTTTGGAAATCTTGGTAGAATTCCCTTGTGAAGCCATCTGGCCCTGGGCATTTATTTTTGAGAAGCTTTTTGATGACTGATCGGATCTCTTTGCTAGTGACTGGTTGGTTGAGGTCTTCTGTTTCTTCTCTGGTCAGTCTATGTTGTTCCTATGATTCCAGGAAATTGTCCATTTCATTTACATTATCAGTTTGTTGGCATATAGTTGTTCATAATATCCTCTTATAATTTTTTAAATTTCTTTGGGATCCACAGTAATGTCACCTTTCTCATTCATTATTTTGTTTATATGGGTCTTTTTTCTTTTTGATTCTGTCAGTCTATCTAGGGGCTTGTCAACCTTTTTGATCTCAAAGAACAAACTTCTGGTGTTATTTATTCGTTCTATTGCTTTTTTGTTCTCTATGTCATTTATTTCTGCTTTAACCCTTCTTATTTCTTTTCTTCTACTTGGTTTAGGATTGGTTTGTTACTCATTTTCTAGCTTCTTCAGTTGATTCATTAGTTCTTTGATTTTAGCTCTTTCTACCATTTTAATGTATGTGTTTAATGCTATAAATTTCCCCCTCAATATCACTTTTGCTGCACTCCATACATTTTGGTGTCTTGTGTTCTAATTATCATTCATGTCTGTATATTTAGCAATTTCTCTTGCTATTTCTTCTTTAACCCATTGATTGTTTAAGAGTGTATTGTTTAACCTCCAGTTATTTGTGAATTTTCTAAGTCTCTGATGGTTATTGATTTCTAATTGTATTCCACTGTGGTCAGAGAATGTGTGTTGAAATAATTTCAAATTTTTTATTTTTATTGAGGCTTGTTTTATGTCCCAGCATATGATCTATTCTGGAGAAAGTTCCATGAGCACTAGAGAAGAATGTGTATCCTGGGGATTTGGGATGAAATGTTTTATATATGTCTGTTAAATCCAATTCATTTATCAGATTGTTTAGGTTTCAATTTCCTTATTGGTCTTCTGTCTGATTGATCTATCCATAGGAGAGAGTGATGTGTTGAAGTCTCCCACAATTATTGTGGAAACATCAGTTGTTTCCCTTAGTTTTTCCAGTGTTTGTCTCATGTATTTTGTGGCACCTTGATTGGGTGCATAAACATTTATGATTGTTATTTCTTCTTGTTGAATTGCCCCTTTTATTAGTATATACTGGCCTTCTTTGTCTCTTATAATATCCTTACATTTAAAGTCTATTTTATCTGAGATTAATATTGCTACTCCTGCTTGCTTTTGACTGTAGCTTGCATGAAATATTATTTCCATCCTTTCACTTTCAATTTCTTTTTGTCCCTGTGCCTAAGATGAGTCTCTTGTATGCAACATATTGATGGTTCATTTTTTTGATCTATTTTGCCAATCTATATCTTTTGTCTGGGGAGTTTAATCCATTTACATTGAACATTATTACATTGAAGTCATTTCTTTTATTTAATTCATTTTATTGAAATATATTCACGTACCATGCAGTCATACAAAACAAATTGTACATTAGATTGTTTGCAGGACCATTACATAGTTGTGCATTCATCACCAAAATCTATCCCTGACACCTTCATTTCCACATACACAAGAACAACAAGAATAATAAAGTGAAAAAGAGCAATTAAAGTAAAAAAGAACACTGGGTGCCTTTGTTTGTTTTTTTCCTCCCCCCATTTTTCTACTCATCCATCCATAAACTAAACAAAAGGGAGTGTGATCCATATGGCTTTCCCAAGCACATTGTCACCCTACATAATCTCCATTTTCATACAATTGTCTTCAAGTTTCATGGGTTCTGGGTTGTAGTTTGATAGTTTTAGGTATTTACTGCTAGCTACACCAATTCACTGGAACCTAAAAATGGTTTTCTATATTGTGCATAAGAGTGCCCACCAGAGTGACCTCTCAGCTCCTTTTGGAATCTCTCTGCCACTGTAGCTTATTTCATTTCCTTTCACATCCCCCTTTTGGCCAAGATGTTCTCCATCCAATGATGCAGGGTCCACATTCCTCCCAGGGTGTTCATATTCAATGTTTCCAGGGAGATTCACTCCCCTGGGTGTCTGATCCCATGTAGGGGGGGGGCAGTGATTTCACCTGCCAAGTTGGCTTAGCTAGAGAGAGAGGGCCACATCTGAACAACAAAGAGGTATTCAGGAGGAGGCTCTTAGGCACAATTGTAGGGAGGCCTAGACTTTCTTTTGCAGCAACATTCTTCCCAAGTGCAAGACCTGTGGTAGAGGGCTCAAACCATCCATCCAACAGTCCTCTATATCCGTGAGAACATTCACAATCATTGAGGTCGGGAAGCCAAATACCTCTGCATTATCCACCATCTCCTCAAGGGGGCTCTGTATAATTTTTTTCATTTTTCTTTAATTAAATCTTTTTTTAAATCAACTATATAAAAAATTAAAAAAATTAAAAAAATTAAGAAATACAATAAAAATCATTTTAAATGTATCATAACAAGGGAGTAAGGAAAAGACAGCTAACCTAAACAACTACTTTACTTCCAACATGTTCCAACTCTATCTCAAGAAAATAACTTAACATAGCAACATTTCTGTGAACTTGTTCCTACTGTATCCTTCAGAAATTAACAGACCATAGTCATTCCTGGGCATTTGCAGAATTTTAAATTTACCCACAATAGCTTCTCTGTTCTTATTGGATTACTGCTCTCCTTCTTTAATTGCTCTCTACTACTAGTTTCCTTACATTCTACATTATAAACCATTTGTTTTACATTTTTCAGTGTTCACATTAGTGGTAGCATATAATATTTATCTTTTTTTGCCTGGCTTATTTTGCTCAGCATTATCTCTTCAAGGTTCATCCATGTTGTCTTATGTTTCATGACATTGTTCCTTCTTAGAGCCACATAGTATTCCATCATGTGTATATACCACATTTTATTTAGCCACTCTTTGGTGAAGGACATTTGGGTTGTGTCCATCTCTTTGAAATTGTGAATAATGCTGCTGTGAACATTGGTGTGCAGATATCTGTTCATGTCACTGCTTTCAGATCTTCCAGTTATACACTGAGAAGTGCAATTGCTGGATCAAAGGGTACCTCTAAATCTAGTTTTCTAAAGGACTGCCAGACTGACTTCCAGAGTGACTGAATCATTATACAGTCCCACAAACAATGAATAAGGGTTCCAATTTCTTCACATCCTCTCCAGCACTTGTAGTTTCCTTTTTGTTTAATGGCAGTAATTCTAATTGGTATGAGATGGTATCTCATTGTGGTCTTTTGTTGCTTGTGCTTTGTGTGTAAAGTCTATCTAGTAAGTGACCACCTAATACAAGGTCTTGAAGATGTTTCCCTACATTATCTTCTATGAGTTTTATGGTACTGTCTTTTATATTGAGATCTTTGATCCACTTTGAGTTAATTTTTATATAGGGTGTGAGGTAGGGGTCCTCTTTCATTCATTTGCATATGGATATCCAACTCTGTCAGCCCCATTTGTTGGAAAGACAGTTATCTCCCATTTCAGTGGCTTTGGGGGCCTTATCAAAGATCAGTCAGCCATAGATGTGGAGTCTATCTCTGAATTTTCATTTTGATTCCATTGATCAGTATGTCTATCTTTTTGCCAGTACCATGCTGTTTTGATAACTGTGGCTTTATAATAAGCTTCAGTGTCAGGGAGTGTAAGTCCTTCCACTTCATTTTTTTTTTTTAGATTATCTTTAGCAATTCAATGGTGACATTTCTTGAATCAGCCATCTTATCCTTTGGTTTATGTTTGTCAGATATATTTTTCCCTCTCTCTCTTATTGTCCTTTAATGTACCCATACTGAATGTCTTTATTACTGAAACTTTCTCCATATTTCTCTCCTTTCCTTGTTTCTCTGTCAGTAGGGCTCTGTTTAGTATCTCAAGTAGGGCAGGTCTCTTGTTCGCAAAATCTCTCAGCATTTTTTTATGAAAAATTTAAGCTCTCCCTCAAATATGAAGGAGAACTTTACTGGATAAAGAATTCTTGGTTGAAAATTTTTCTCTCTCAGAATTTTAAATATGTCATGTCACTGCCTTCTTACCTCCATGGTGGCTGCTGAGTAGTCACTACTTAGTCTTATGCTGTTTCCTTTGTATGTGGTGAATTGCTTTTCTCTTGCAGCTTTCAGAACTTGCTTCTTCTCTTCTGTATTTGACAGTGTGATGAGAATATGTCTTGGAGTGTGTTTATTTGGATTTATTCTGTTTGGAGTTCACTGGGCATTTATGATTTGTGTATTTATGGTGTTTAGAAGATTTGGGAAGTTTTCCCCAACAATGTCTTTGAATAATCTTCCTAGACCTTTACCCTTCTCTTCTCCTTATGGAACACCAAGGAGTCTTCTATTTGTACAGTTTATTTTATCTATCATATCCCTGATGTCCATTTTGATTTTTTATATTTTTTCCCCATTCTTTCTTTTGTTCTTTCATTTTCTGTTCTGTCATCCTCCAGGTCACTGATTCACTGTTCAGCTTCCTCTAGTCTTGCACTATGAGTATCCAGAATCTTTTTAATTTGGTCAATAGTTTCTTTTATTTCCATAAGATCATCTGTTTTTTTAATTTACTCTTGCAATTTCTTCTTTATGTTCTTCTAGGCTCTTCTTCATGTCCTTTATATCCTGTGCCATGCTCTCATTGTTTGTCTTTAGTTCTTTGATTAATTGCTCCAAGTACTGCATGTACTATGATCTTTTCATTTGGGTTTTTGGACTTGGGTTACCCATATCATCTGGGTTTTTCATATGCTTTAAAATTTTCTGTTGTTTTGGCCTCTTGGCTTTTACTTAACTTGATAGTGTTCTTTTAGGATATGTAGACCAATTGAAACCCTTATCTCTAATTTATCAGATCTACAGCTTCATGGAGTACACTTTCTCTAACAAGCATGTGGCAACTGTCACTTATTCCCCTCATGTCAGTTCTCCCTCACTTTGTCTTTGTGGTGAGTGGGGGTGTGAGTATTGTGGGGTCTAATTGGTGTACCAAGCTTGCATGTGTAGTTGATGTTGCCCACCCTGCATATGGGGCATCTGTCTGAGCAGTTAGGGTGGGGGCAGCTTCAATAATCAAATCTCCCAGGTGTTCCTGGAGATTTAAAACTGTTGCAGTAGTGTAATCCTTCAGTTCATTCTTGTCACAGTTTGTCTCTGCACCTGACCCACATATCCTTGGTACTGGTGTATGGTCCCTGGGACTTGCAGTTGGGTCCCTCTTCCAAGCCATTCACTCCTATGTCCTCTGCTGAGGGATGACTATGCTACATCACAGGTGAGCCCCATCCCCCAAGGGAGGTTCTGGCCTGCAGGGCTGTGTAGGGGTGTTCCCAGTCTGCTGAAATGATGGCTGACTGGAGTGCATTAATTTTCCCCTTTTCACACAGCTCTGCCTTCCCCACTATGGGACAATTAGCTGAGGGTGTGGGAAAGGCTATTGTCCATGCCTGACATTGTGGGGTGTGTGTGTATTGTTGGAAACACTTCCCATCACACTGGGTTGTTTGGGGTTGCTGTGGGCTGGTAGATGGCTGTAAGGAGATGAACCCTTTTCTTAGGAAGTTGTGGTGTTTAGCAAATTTTCTCAGCCACTGGACTTATTGCCTTGTGTCTCAGAGCTCTCTCAGCTCTGCTCTTCTCTGGGCCCAAATTGCAAATTTTTTGAGGCTTTCTGGAATGGGCTTTCCAGAGTAATTGTTTTTGAAAAAGAGAAGAAGATAAAAAAAAAAATAAGGGCCCTCCTTGGAGATCTAATGGGCTACTGAAATGCTAAGAGACAAGGAAATTAGGGCCATTAAGGAACGTTCAAGAAAGCAGAGAAACCAGCTCTTCAGACAAGCAAACTCACCTTCTGGATTTGCATTTGAGTCTGACTCCGTTTGAGCCCTGCCATTCTCTGTTCTATGTTCACCAGAACTCCAAAATCCTATGTTTTTATTTTTGGGTTTTTTTGGCTGTTTTTGCTAGCCCTATCTCCTCTCTGCTGAGCTGACTGCTCCCTGATTCTCCAGTGTCTGTTCTCTATCTATGTTTGGAGTTTGGATCAGCAGCCTGAGGTTTCAATAAGAGTGGCAACTGCAAATATCCCTCCTCATTCTCAGCACCTATGACCCCTCATATCATGGGATTGAGCCTGGCAGTGTGTGGCATGGGTACCCTGGCTACAGGAACTTACAGTTTTCACTGACCTCAGCTCTTCCACACATTTGTGAGTGTTGTATGAAGTATGCATAAAGTCAAATTGCTCTCCTGTGTTTGGTCCACACAGTTCCTGGCTTTCTACCTACTGCCCTGGAGGAGTAACTAAAACTTACACCTCACTACTCTGCCATCTTGCCCTGCCCCTCCTCAATCAATAGGTTTTGAGGATGTTTTGGATTCAGAGACTAGGATGAGGATCAATAATTTTTGAGTAATTGTAACAGTTAGAACTAGATGGGGTTGGGGATGATAAAGATTGTGTATTTATACTGTTGAATTAGATGCCCAGAAAACTTCCAGGTGTTATGTTAGCTAGACAGTTTTATCAATAAGCTTGGGATTTGGAGGTGAGGAATGGATTCTATGTATAAATTTGGGTATTGCTGGAAAATAATAATAAATACAGATGTGGACATGAATGCAATTACCAACAGAAGAGAGTTGTAGCAGTGAAGAACAGGACCATTTAGAGGTTAGAAGTAGAGTATAACCCTAATAATGAAAGTGATGTAAAACAGAAGGGGAAGGACCAGTAGGAGGAGGAAGAGGAAGGGGAGAAAAACATTGGGAAGGGACTGAAAACATAAAAGTAATATTGAAAAAGATTTCTTACAAACTGAAAACCAAACCAAATCTTTCTTGTTTAAGCAAAGATTCTTAGTTAAATAATGTGGCTGCCTTTTCATGAAGGGAAAAAAACTAAATTAAAATACACTTCTGTTGTGCAGGTCACTAAAGTGGAAGGCTGGATTACACCACCTGTCATCCTCTTCACAGAGCCCAGGCTGCTGCCCCTTGCAGACATGGTGAGGAGCAGTGCCTCTTGTCTGTTTCACAAACTCATGCCAAGAGGAGTTGGATTGGAGAATCAGGGTCCAGATGAGTTTTTCCAAAGCAGGATACCAAGAAACCCCATGTCAAAATGCAGAAAGCATTGTGCAGAATAAGCCTCAATCCAGAACACCAGAATCCACCCACAATAGAAGTGGCCAGCAGTGCCCCCACATGAAGGCTACAGCCTTGTTCCCTGGTGCTCAAATGTGGGTGAAAGTATTAACAGACCCTGGAGGGAGTGACCCACATGAATATCTTGCTTGGACTTCTGCTATTCCTCCAGGCCACTCTCCCATTGCATTTCTCCCTCACTTTCTGCTCTCTTGAAACCTAGAGAATATCCACAGTTGCTCTTTGAAACATTCAGTTAAAGTCCATATAGAAGTTTGGCCAATTTTCATTGGGGCAAGCACATTGTTTATAAATCCATCACACAAATTGAATTCTCCTCCTTGCCACTTGTACCATATTCTCAGTCATTTTTTGAAACTAACTCCCTAACATAAAGAAAAAAATCATCTTGGCAATCCCTTTCATTTACCAAATGTTGAGAATGCCCTCCTGAGAGCTGCTTTTACATCCTTTCTCCACAGTGTGGGGGCTGACTACACTGCATGGGGCTGACTGCCTTGTACATGATGGCTACCACTTTGCCATTTTTCATGGAGGAGCCAGACCCTGGAGGATGTAGGTGTAGGATGCCAGTGGAGTAGTATATGCAGACCACCAGGAGGTGGGAGGAACAGGTGGAGAAGGCCCAGTGCTTGCCCTCAGTTGAGTGGATGTGCAGGATTCTGGTGACAATGAAGCCATAGGATACCATGGTGAGCAGGAAGTTGACCAGCCCAAAGTAAACATCTGTGAAAACAATCATGTTGTTGCTCAGGCATGTTGGGCCACAGGCAAGCAGCAGCAATGTGGGGACTTCACACAGAAAGTGATGGATTTGTCTGGAGCCACAGAACATTAGCTGTGCCATCAAGCCAGTGGGCACAGAGGTGCTGACCCCACTGACTTCCCAGACACTGCCTGCCAGCAGGACACAGAGGGGCCTGCTCATCAGCATGTGATACTGCAGGGGCTGGCAGATGGCCACATAGCAGTCACAGGCCATGAGTGTGAGCAGCAATAGCTCTGCCCTCAGAAACCATGTCAGGAAGAAGAGCTGGGTCATGCAGTCCTGGTAGAAGATGGTGCTGCCCTTGCCCACCTGGTCCTCCAGCAACTTGGGGAGAATGGTGGACATGCAGACAATATCTAAGATGGGAAGGTTGATGAGAAAGAAATATGTTGCTGTGTGCAGGAATGGATTCAGGCAGATGGCCATGAGGATGAGGCCATTCCCTGTGAGAGCCATCAGGTAAAGGAGGAAGAAGAGAGCAGAGAAGACACCCTGGAGCTGGGGGTATTCTGAGGAGCCCTGCAGGACAAGCTCTGCCAGAGCTGTGTGGGTGTTTGCTGCCATTTGGTGGGTAAGTGTCTCCCAGAGGTGCTGGGAAGCAAAAAGCACCTGGGTGGAGGGAGGCAGAGAACTCAGTGCTTGTCCTCTCCACACACTGATCCTTCTAAGACTCTACAGGAATGATTGTGTTGGTGCTTTGGACCTAGGAAACACATGGCTAAGATGATACTGCAGGTCCTTACAATACAGAAGACAATCAGAGGATTAGGTTTTCCCTCAGGATCCCCAGCCCAGCCCACCCAGCCCCTCCCCATGACAGTGTACCCTTCCTCTTTGTGACTTGGCTGGTATCACTCAATAATTTACACTGAGGAAAGGGCAGCCTGTTTTCCCCTTAATTGTGAACATTTCCTATATTATCCTGACATATGAAAGCTACTGGGAGATGGTGCATGGAGCACAGGGTGACAGGGAAGACACACACACCAGCCAGCAGACCAGTGGGGTCCAGGTCTCAGAACTCCCATAGAGGAAAAACCAGTTCAGCTTGGGATTGGGTGAGGCTTCAGAGATAAAGATTGCCTTAAAGAAAGGATGGAATTTCCTCTCACAGAGGGGGTGAGATAGGCAGAGAGATGGGCTTAGGTTGAGACCAGCAGATCAAGGGGCATCCTGGGAAGGAGTCTGGGCAGAGTGTTCCAAGTCTTGGGGACCAGCCACCAGCTATCAGATGAGACAGGGCAAGGGCCACTGCCAGAGGTCAGCTGTGCATTAACCTGGTAGCAGGCCCTTCAGTCAAAACCACAGCCAACCAGCCCTGCCTCATCCACTCCAGGGAGTACCTCAGAGTGTAGGGGGACAGGACTGTGGGCATCCAGGGCTGCTTCTGAGCAGCTGGATCCTGCCACCAGCAGGATCCCAACCCCAGACTCTCACCCCACTGAGGTTCTCTTGGGCTAAGTGGGAAGCTTTTTCCCTTAGTTAGTGTCAGGCTGTGCCAGGGGCTGGGGATGCAGCAAAGAAATGCACAGACCCAGCTTCAGCCCTGCCCAGGGCCTTCCACCAATGCACCCACCTGGATGCCAGGCCTGTGAGAGCCCCTGATCTCACACACCTGTACAGCAACTCAACCCTGGCCATGGCCCTCTCAAGCAAGACAGGACCCAGCATGGTGGAGAAGACCATCTTCCTTGAGCTCCACAACATGTGCCCAAGGAGCCACAGATCCATTAACCCCAAGCTGAAAATTTTCATCCCCTCCCCTGATTCACTGTACACTCTAGGCCCACTGAGCATTGGGAAAGGTGAGGGTCTGAGAACCTGCCCTGGGAGATTCCCTGTGGGGAAGTACTGCCTGAGAAGAAGGAGCTGTCAACACATGCATGTTGTGCCAGTTTGAATGTATTATGTCCCCCAAATGCCATTATCTTTGATGTAATCTTGTGTGTGCAGATGTTATCCATTTTGATTAGATTTCTTTGAGTGTTTCTTTGGAGATAAGCCCCACCCAACTGTAGGTGTTAACTCTGATGACATAATTTCCATGGAGGTGTGGCCCCACCCATTTAGGGTGGTTCTTGATCAGTGGAGCCATATATATGAGCTAACAGGCAGAGGGAACTCATTGCAGCTGTGAGTGATGTTTTGAAGAGGAGCCACAGCCAAGAGGGACACTTTGAAGAAAGCACAGGAGCTGCAGATGAGAGACAGTTTGAAGACCACCATTGAAAGCAGACTCTTGCTCCAGAGAAGCTAAGAGAGGACAAATACCCCAAGTGCAAGTGAGAGTGACATTTTTGAGGAACTGCAGCCTAGAGAGGAACATCCTGGGAGAAAGCCATTTTGAAACCAGAACTTTGGAGCAGACACCAGCCACATGCCTTCCCAGCTAACAGAGGTTTTCTGGACACCATTGGCCATTCTCCAGTGAAGGTACCTGATTGTTGATGACTTACCTTGGACACTTTATGGTCTTAAGACTGTAACTGTCTAACCAAATAAACCCCCTTTATAAAAGCCAATCCATGTCTGGTGTTCTGCACTCTGGCAGCATTAGCAAACTAGAACACACGTTCTAACCTCTCCAGTGTCTCATGAACAGAGATGCTGCAAACTTGCAGAAACTTACACCTGGCCATGAATGCCTAGAGAGCAGAGCTCAGGAACAGGTGTGCTCAGAGTTCTGTGACAATGCCAACTGTTATCTGCTCTTTTTTTTCCTCCCTTTGCTCCCCACACTTGCAAGGGCCCTGAAGCCCCCCCTTTTTTTTTTGCTGAAGGGAGCAAAAGCTGTGGTAGGTGCTAACAGTGCAGCAGGACAGAGAGAGTGTCATCACCCCTGGGGGTCTCCCATCCAAGGGTCATCACTGGGACCATGCAGTGACTACCTCACAAATACTTCTTTGCAAAGCATAGGACCATCTCCATGCAGGCACAGATGGCCAAGTCCTCCTCTGGCCCTTGCAAGCCACATCCACTGCTAACATCTAGGGTACACTCTCTGTGCATCTGCATGTTCACCATGGCACCTCCTGCCCCTGAAGCATAGGGAGCTGAGTCAGCCACCTTCAGTCCCTGCAGCCAGAGCAGCTTAATTTAAAGACCTTGGTCTATTCTAGAGTCAAATCCACAAGCACCATCATGTCCACTTACTGATCAGATGCACAGATAGGGCCAGGGACAGCAAAGCTGAGGAGCTCAGAGAGTCTCAGAGCACTTCAGCATCTGAAACTGAAATAGTGAAAACCATGAGCAAGTGATTGTAGGGGCATTTATTCCACAATAAAATAGGACAGGACTAAACCAGATCTGTCTTTTCCAGCAACAATTAAAGAAAAATTAGGAAAGAGTTCAAAAGTCAAGGTGTTGACAGTTTTTCATGATTAATATATTCCCTGATAGGGGATGTGCTCCAAATGTTTCCTATCTAAATATAAGATTAACATTTTCATGTAAAGTTAGACAGTATCCTTACTGTGATTAAAGGGGAGATAGAATCATGGGGTTAAAAGCCCCAAGTCCTCCTGTCTGTTTCTCCCTTGTTTGCTGCTGACATTTATGTGGAAAACATCAATTCAGGATAGACATCAAGGTCACTAGGGTGCAAGGAGGAGTAGGAGCATTCCTTGGTTTGGAATTACCACCAGCTGTAGGTAAATAGGGGCTCTGGGGTGTGGTACTGTGGTGGGGGCTGGATCCAGGCCTGAGAAAGGGACAGGGCAGCCCAGGGCCCTGAGGCCATGGGTAGGGGCCCAGGACTGTCTCCTGGGAAAATCCCCTTGCCTTTTTGGCCTGAGCCTGGCCTGGGAGCTGCTGGGACTTCTCAGTCCATATCTCCTTGATCAGAAGTTCATGCTCTGCTGACCCAGAAAAGGGCCTGTGCACAGCTGATCCTGAAGGAAACTGGGGGAGGGTGAGGGTATTTCCTAAATTAAATTCATTCTTTACATGTTTTAGATTTACAGAAATAGGGAAGGTAGTAGACAGCACTTTCAGGCACCCCCCAAACCAGACCCCTGTAGGCAGCATGCTGCATCTATGTGGAACATTTGTCATAAGTAAAGAACCAATATTGATGCATTATTGTTAACTAAAGTCCTCAGTTTATTAGATTTCCTTGGTTTTCCTGAATGTCACATTTCTGTCTCAGCACCCATCTATGACACATGACATTTAGTCATCCCATCTCCTAGGGCTCCTCTTGATGCTGACAGTTTCTCTCAGACTGTCTTCACTTGATGACCTTGACCATTTGAGGATGACTGCTCAGGGACCCCATAGAAAGTCCCATTATGGGGATTTGTCTGACATTCTCCTTGTGAGCAGACTGGTTCATGGGCTTGTGTGGAAGACCACAGAAGGAAAGTGCCCATCCCATCACATCCCATCAAGGGGGCATGCTGTCAACAGAACTCAACATTGAAGATATTGACTTTAATATGATGGGACTCTTCACTCAGAAATGCCAAGTGTCCATACACTAGGGAGACACACTGACCTGCCCTTGAGGGCCAAGTCTGAAGCAGCATCAGAAATCTGAGGGCAAGTGAGCATCAATGTCTGCAAACCCAGCCCCAGCCCATGGCACCTCAGCAGGGTAGGTCCCAGCTCTTGGCCAGGCAGCCATCAGCTCCTCAGGAAGTTCACAGAGAAACACAGACCCAGGCCTGAGTGATGGTGCAGTGAGCTCACCACAGCCTCCTGTCTCCCCTGGGTGACCAAAATGTTTATAACTGACCAGTGAGGTATCTTGTTTTGGTCTCTTTACAACATGCCCAAGTCAGGAACTAAGAATATAATATAGACAAGAAAAGCCCATCAATTTACCTTAGACAGACACCAACTTCATAAAGTGTGACATGCAAACACTTGTCATTACCAAACAGCCAATAGAATGCCATTGTTAGTTTATAGGGGTTTTTAATTTTTGCAAAGAAATAACCACTGAGTCCCTATGATTTTCAAGACATCATAATGTCCTTCAACTCAATCAATCAATGCATATTTTTAATCTCTGACCAATGACTAAATATTTCACATGATAGTTAATGCAATGGAATTCCAACAAGTCAAGAATTTGAAAAATTATTTTAACTTATTTGAGAGCTATAATCTTCAGCTACATCTGCTTTTACTAATTGAAATGACTACTTTTCTAAAGGATCATGTTGATTTATGAAAATAATCTGTGGTGAAGACCCTTGCCAGAACTGATTCCAAGTTTATCTCATGACCCCCAATGTGTAACCAAAATTCATACCATCTAAGTCTCATTATCAGAAGAATTGTTTAATAATATTTTTCTGAGCACCTAGTACATACATCAATTTGTCCTATGGGAGGGAGGACCCTCAAGACAGTGCAACGGTCTTTCCCTCAGAGAGTTCCACATTTGCAAGGAGCAAGCCACTGTGAGTCTCCCTTGCCCAAGTACAATCTGCATAGAGCACAGACTGTGGGGACCCTGGGCTCAACCTTCTGAGAGGAGACCATCCAAGTGGACCTCCATCCACAGGGAAATGAGCTGCACAATGACAGGAACAGGATGGAAATTTCCCTGGGGAAGGACCATTTGCAAGAAGGAAGTGGGTGTGAGAACACAGGGGGTTCTGCCTATGTCACCCCAGCTCTCCCATGAAGAAAGCACCCTGGTGTGGGACAGATTCATGCATGTGTTTGCCTTTGAGTAATGGGCTGGCATTCAGTGGAGGCTGAGTTGAATGGAAAGTGCAACACATATCAGGAAGGGGGAAGTGAGGAAACCTGGCAAAGTCAAGGATTCATGGGGGTCAGGAAAGTTAGGAGCAGGGGCTGGTGCCTGGTACAGGAGTACTCTGCACCCACAAGCCAGACCATCATGTGTTCACAGCAGAAGGCTGCCCTGTGTTGCCCCCTGAGGGCAAATGTCTCAAGATGCCTCTGGGGCAGGGCAGGCTGACACCAGTGTGATCCCAGCCCTAACCTCAAGTCTCACAGGAATGCAGGATGGAGAAAACAATGTACCACCTCACCTGTCACAGCCTTGGGGGCCTAGGGCCAGACAACTGGGCATCTGCAGGGCCAAGAGGACCCTCCATTTCCTGGTCATTTCTTCTGGGTCCTGGTTCCCATCAAGACCTGAGATTCAAGTGCTTGAGATTCAACAGCAAACACTCATCTGAGAGCAGTAAGCTACCCCCAACAGTGCCCCTCATCTCCTGGATACACTGGTCAACCTTGACCCCATCCTTCAGGGTGGATGAGGACATCCCCAGTCCCAGCCCTACAGCCCCCCATGGGCCAGTCTGGGCTGCATTTTAACCCTGTGGCCCTCTTCCTGGTGGGCCATCAATTCTATCTCCCCAGAAGGAGGGACTGTGATGGTGAGGGCTTAGGTTCTATAGGAGCCTCTGGGACATAACAGTAGGGGAGAGGGTGTTACAGGTACTGAAGCACAGGGGACAACTCCATGGGCCCTCCTGAGCCATGCATGATGGAGATACATAGAAGTAATCTCATCCAAATTTTACTGGGGAGAGAGGGTAACATTTGAGCCCATGACAGTGGCATGGGTGACATAACCTCAATCTCAAATAAGAAAATCAAGCCTTGAAAATATGCCAGACTGTGGCATCCTTGCCTGAACACAACTCCTCTGTGCAATGGGAGACCGCACTGTCCCAAGAGGATCATGTTGAACCTGTAGGTGGAGATGCTGGAATCTGCCACCTGGAAGGCCATGGCCCTCTGCCCCTCACCCCATAGGAATCTCCAAGGTGTGTTCTGGACCACTGCACAGCTGGGCTTCACATGAAAGCTGTTTGCAGAAAACATTCACCTCCTCCTTATACAATATGCACCTCACCACAGAGCTGTCCAGATTCACCAGCTCAGGAGTCCTGCCAAGGCATGGCTTCTACCTCCCAGCTGGATTCCTCATTGATCCCACCTGGGAGCATATGATAGATAATATAAAATGTCCAAATATAAGACTTATTGGTGTTCCAGAAGGGGAAGAGAAGGGTAAAGGTCTAGGAAGAGTATTCAAAGAAATTGTTGGGGAAAATTTCCCAAATCTCCTAAACACCATAAATACACAAACCATAAATGTCCAGTGAACTGCAAATAGAATACATCCAAATAAACCCACTATGATACATATTCTGATCACAGTGTCAAATACAGAAGAGAAGGAGCAAGTTCTGAAAGCAGCAAGAGAAAAGCAATTCACCACATACAAAGGAAACAGCATAAGACTAAGTAGTGACTACTCAGCAGCCACCATGGAGGCAAGAAGACAGTGACATGACGTATTTAAAATTCTGAGTGAGAGAAAATGCCAACCAAGAATTCTTTATCCAGCAAAGCTCTCCTTCAAATTTGAGGGAGAGCTTAAATTGTTCACAAACAAATGTTGAGAGAATTTGCTAACAAGAGACCTGCCCTACTGGAGATATGAAAGAGAGCCCTACCAACAGAGCAACATAGAAAGGAGAGAGAGACATGCAGAAAGGTTCAGTACTAAAGAGATTCAGTATGGATACATTAAAGGATATTAATAGAAAGAGGGAATAAAATATATATGACAAACATGAACCAAAGGATAAGATGGCTGATTCATGAAATGCCTTCATGGTTATAACATTGAATATAAATGGATTAAACTCCCCACTTAAAAGATACAGATTCACAGAATGGATTAAAAAATGAACCATCAATACATTGCATACAAGAGACTTATCTTACACACAGGGACACAAAGAAATTGAAAGTGAAAGGATGGAAAAAATATTTCATGTAGGCTACAGCCAAAAGAAAGCAGTTGTAGCAAAATTAATCTCAGATAAAGTAGACTTATATGCAAGGATGTTATGAGAGACAAAGAAGGCCACTACATACTAACAAAAGGGGCAATTCAACAAGAAGAAATAATAATCATAAGTGTTTATTCACCCAATCAAGTTTCCACAAAATACATGAGAGAAACACTGGCAAACTAAAGGAAGCAATTGTGTCCACAATAATTGTTGGAGACTTCAACACATCACTGTCTCCTATAGATAGATCAAACAGACAGAAGACCAATAAGGAAATTGAAAACCTAAACTATCCAGTAAATGAATTGGATTTAACAGACATATATAGAACACTACATCCAAAATCACCAGGATACCCATTCTTCTCTACTGCTCATGGAACTTTCTCCAGAATAGATCATATGCAGGGCCATAAAACAAACCTCAATAAATTAAAAATATTTGAAATTATTCAAAACATATTCTCTGACCACAATGGAATACAATTAGAAGTCAATAACCATCAGTGACTTAGAAAATTCACAAATACCTGGAGGTTAAACAACACACTCCTAAACAATCAGTGGCTTAAAGAAGAAATAGCAAGAGAAATTGCTAAGTATATAGAGATGAATAAAAATGAGAACACAACATACAAAAACCTATGGGATGCAGCAAAAGTGATTCTGAGGGGAACTTTATAACACTAAATGCATATATTAAAAAGGAAGTAAGAGCCAAAATCAAAGAACTAATGGATCGACTGAAGAAGCCAGAAAACAAACAGCAAACCAATCCTAAACCAAGCAGAAGAAAAGAAATAACAAGGATTAAAGCAGAAATAAATGATATAGAGAATAAAAAAAATAGAGAGAATAAATAACCACAAAAATTGGTTCTTTGTGAAGATCAACAAGATTGACAAGCCCCTAGCTAGACTGACAAAATCAAAAAGAGAGAGGACCCATATAAACAAAATAATGAATGAGAAAAGTGACATTACTGTGGATGTTGAATAAATTAAAAAAAAATTATAAGAGGATACTATGGAAAACTGTATGCCAACACACTGGATAATGTAGATGCAATGGACAATTTCCTGGAAATATATGAACAACTTAAACTGACCAGAGAAGAAACAAAAGACCTTAACCAACCAATCACAAGCAAAGAGATCCAATCAGTCATCAAAAAGCTTCCCACATATAAATGCCCAGGGCCAGATGGCTTCACAGGGAAATTCTAGAAAAATTTCAAAAAGAACTGACACCAATCGTACTTAAAATTTTTCAAAACGTCAAAGAAAATGAAACTATGTAACTCATTTTATGAAGCTAACATCAATCTAATACCAAAACCAGGGAAAGATGCTACAAAAAAGGAAAACTACTGGCCAATCTCCCTGATGAATATAGATGCAAAAATTCTCAACAAAATACTTGCAAATTGAATCCAAAGACACATTAAAAAAATCATACACCATGACCAAGTTGGGTTCATTACAGGCATGCAAGGATGGTTCAACATAAGAAAATCAATAATGTATTACAACACATTAACAAATCAAAAGAGAAAAATCAAGTGATCATCTCAATAGATGCTGAAAATGCAATTGACAAAATCCAACATCCCTTTTTGATAAAAACAATTCAAAAGTTAGGAATGGAAGGAAACTTCATCAATATGATAAAGAACATATATGAGAAACCCACACCCAGCATAGTACTGAATGGTGAGTGACTGAAAGTCTTCCCTCCAAGATCAGAAACAAGGCAAGGATGTTCACTATCACCACTGGTATTCAACATTGTGCTGGAAGTGCTAGCCAGGGCAATCTGGCAAGACAAAGAAATAAAAGGCATCCAAATTGGGAAAGAAGAAGTAAATCTGTCATTGTTTGCAGATGATATGATCTCATATCTGGAAAACCCTGAGAAATCGATGATGCAGCTACTAGAGCTAATAAACAAATTTAGCAAAGTGGCAGTATACAAGATTAATGCACATAAGTCAGTAATGTTTCTATATGCTAGAAATGAAAAAACTGAAGAGACACTCAAGAAAAAGATACCATTTTCAATAGCAACTAAAAAAACAAGTACATAGGAATAAACTTAACCAAAGATGTAAAAGACCTATACAAAGAAAACTACATACCTCTACTAAAAGAAATAGAAGAAGACCTTAAAAGATGGAAAAATATTCCATGTTCATGGATAGGAAGGCTAAATGTCATTAAGATGTCAATTCTACCCAAACTCATCTACAGATTCAATGCAATCCCAATCAAAATTCCAACAACCTACTTTGCAGACTTGGAAAAGCTAGTTATCAAATTTATTTGGAAAGGGAAGATGCCTCGAATTGCTAAAGACACTCTAAAAAAGAAAAACGAAGTGGGAGGACTTACACTCCCTGACTTTGAAGCTTATTATAAAGCCACAGTAGTCAAAACAGCATGGTACTGGCACAAAGATAGACATATAGATCAATGGAATCAAAATGAGAATTTGGAGATAGAACCCCAGATCTATGGCCCACTGATCTTTGATAAGGCCCCCAAAGTCACTGAACTGAGTCATAATGGTCTTTTCAACGAATGGGGCTGGGAGAGTTGGATATCCATATCCAAAAGAATGAAAGAGGACCCCTACCTCACCCCCTACACAAAAATTAACTCAAAATGGACCAAAGATCTCAATATAAAAGAAAGTACCATAAAACTCCTAGAAGATAATGTAGGAAAACATCTTCAAGACCTTGTATTAGGCAGCCACTTCCTAGACTTTACACCCAAAGCACAAGCAACAAAAGAAAAAATAGATAAATGGGAACTCCTCAAGCTTAGAAGTTTTCTGCACCTCAAAGGAATTTCTCAAAAAGGTAAAGAGGCAGCCAACTCAATGGGAAAAAATTTTTGGAAACCATGTATCTGACAAAAGACTGATATCCTGCATATATAAAGAAATCCTACAACTCAATGACGATAGTACAGACAGCCCAATTATAAAATGAGCAAAAGATATGAAAAGACAGTTCTCTGAAGAGGACATACAAATGGCCAAGAAACACATGAAAAAATGATCAGCTTCACTAGCTATTAGAGAGATGCAAATTAAGACCACAATGAGATACCATCTAACACCGATTAGAATGGCTGCCATTAAACAAACAGGAAACTATAAATGCTGGAGGGGATGTCAAGAAATTGGGACTCTTATTCATTGTTGGTGGGACTGTATAATGGTTCAGCCACTCTGGAAGTCAGTCTGGCCGTTCCTTAGAAAACTAGATATAGAGTTACCATTCGATCCAGCGATTGCACTTCTCGGTATATACCCGGAAGGTCGGAAAGCAGTGACATGAACAGATATCTGCATGCCAATTTTCATAGCAGCATTATTCACAATTGCCAAGAGATGGAAACAACCCAAATGTCCTTCAATAGATGAGTGGATAAATAAAATGTGGTATATACACACGATAGAATACTACATGGCAGTAAGAAGGAACGATCTCGTGAAACGTATGACAACATGGATGAACCTTGAAGACATAATGCTGAGCGAAATAAGCCAGACACAAAAAGAGAAATATTATATGCTACCACTAATGTGAACTTTGAAAAATGTAAAACAAATGGTTTATAACGTTGAATGTAGGGAAACAAGCAATAGAGAGCAATTAAGGAAGGGGGAATAATAATCCAAGAAGAACAGATAAGCTATTGTGGGTAAATTTAACCTTCTGAGAATGCCCAGGAATGACTATGGTCTGTTAATTTCTGATGGGTATAGTAGGAACAAGTTCATAGAAATGTTGCTATATTACGTTACTTTCTTGGGGTAGAGTAGGAACATGTTGGATGTAAAGTAGCTATCTTAGGTTAGTTGTCTTTTTCTTACTCCCTTGTTATGGTCTCTTTGAAATGTTCTTTTATTGTATGTTTTTTTTTAAGTTATTTTTTATTTATTTTTATTTTTTTTTCATACAGTTGATTTTTAAAAAAAAGTTAAAAAAAACAAAGAAAAAATATGTAGAGCCCCCTTGAGGAACCTGTGGGGAATGCAGGGGTATTCGCCTACCCCACCTCCATGGTTGCTAACATGACCACAGACATAGGGGACTGGTGGTTTGATGGGTTGAGCCCTCTACCACAGGATTTACCCTTGGGAAGACTGTTGCTGCAAAGGAGAGGCTAGGCCTCCCTGTATTTGTGCCTAAGAGTCTCCTCCTGAATGCCTCTTTGTTGCTCAGATGTGGCCCTCTCTCTCTGGCTAAGCCAACTTGAAAGGTGAAATCACTGCCCTCCCCCCTACGTGGATCAGACACCCAGGGAGTGAATCTCCCTGGCAACGTGGAATATGACTCCCGGGGAGGAATGTAGACCGGCATCGTGGGACGGAGAACATCTTCTTGACCAAAAGGGGGATGTGAAAGGAAATGAAATAAGCTTCAGTGGCAGAGAGATTCCTAAACGAGCCGAGAGATCACTCTGGTGGGCACTCTTATGCACACTTTAGACAACCCTTTTTAGGTTCTAAAGAATTGGGGTAGCTGGTGGTGGATACCTGAAACTATCAAACTACAACCCAGAACCCATGAATCTCGAAGACAGTTGTATAAAAATGTAGCTTATGAGGGGTGACAATGGGATTGGGAAAGCCATAAGGACCAAACTCCACTTTGTCTAGTTTATGGATGGATGTGTAGAGAAAGTAGGGGAAGGAAACAAACAGACAAAGGTACCCAGTGTTCTTTTTTACTTCAATTGCTCTTTTTCACCTAATTATTATTCTTGTTATTTTTGTGTGTGTGCTAATGAAGGTGTCAGGGATGATTTAGGTTATGAATGTACAACTATGTAATGGTACTGTAAACAATCGAAAGTACAACTTGTTTTGTATGACTGCGTGGTATGTGAATATATCTCAATAAAATGATGATAAAAAAAAAATGTAGCTTACGAGGGGTGGCAATGGGATTGGGAAAGCCATAAGGACCACACTCCCCTTTGTCTAGTTTATGGATGGATGAGTAGAAAAATAGGGGAAGAAAACAAACAGACAAGGCACCCAGTGTTCTTTCTTACTTTAATTGCTCTTTTTCACTTTAATTATTATTCTTGTTATTTTTGTGTGTGTGCTAATGAAGGTGTCAGGGATTGATTTAGGGATGAATGTACAACTATGTAATGGTACTGTGAACAATCGAATGTATGATTTGTTTTGTATGACTGTGGTATGTGAATATATCTCAATAAAATGAAGATTTTTTTTTTAAAAATGGAAAGAAATAGAGACACGTTATGGAGATACAAATGCCTGGGTAGAATGGGTCAAATACACCATCCAGAGTCTAAACAAAAGTGACTGTTATGCTTGTGCAACAGACTGACTCACTGCTCAAATTGTGCCCTTCCCCTTAGGTATGGAAAAGCATGAAAATGTGTTTAAGTGTATGATACTCCTCTTTCAAAATGCTACTCCTGTTGAAAGTTGCAGTACATTGTCTTCCCTTTTCCCTCCAGTCTGGAAGGGAAGGGTCAAGGCAATACCAGCTTCCTGCCTTGGTCCTGGAAACCACTCTGCCTGTCTCTCCAAATGGGAAGAAGGGGTCCAGGATCTTGGAACCATGGCCTTGTGTACACGAGTGTGGAACATGAGTGAGGATAGTACTGGCAACTTCTCCAGCTTAGCTATACCCTGAGCAGACCTCTGATGACACTGTGGGAGGGGTGTCCTCCCGCCAACACTACCTGAAAATTGGGGAGGAAACTGCTCTCTGGTTCAATTGTCTATCCCATTCACCCTGGCATTTGAAAGTAAAGAAAATGTGCCAACCCAAGGCAAAATAAATAAAAGAAATGTATGAAATGTACCTGGTTCCTTTGATGAACAAATCTATTTAGATAGTATAGGGGTTCCCCAGGGAGTTCCAGATAAGTTTAAAGCTAGAAATCAAGTGGCTGCAGGATTTGAATCATTCTTATTCTGGTGGATCACCATCAGTAAAAATGTGGATTGGATCAATTATATCTATTATAATCAGCAAAGATTTATCAACTATACCAGGTATGCCATTAAAGGAATAGCAGAACAGTTAGATGCCAGTAACTGGCATGGAAAAACAGGATTGCCCTAGATATGATGCTAGCCAAAAAGGAAAGTGTCTGTGTTATAACTGGGGGAATCTATTACACATTCATCCCCAATAATACAGCACCTAACGGAACTATCACCAAGGCTTTACAAGGCTTAACAGCCTTATCTCAGAAACTAGCAGAAAATTCTAGCGTTAACAACCCACTCATGGGGTGGTTGGAAAATTGGTTCAGGAAATGAAAAGGAGTTGCAATGTCTGTTTTAACTTCCCTTATCATTTCAGCTGGAGTACTCACAGTGGTTGGGCATTGCATTACCCCATGTGCCCAGGGGTTAGCTCAAAGACTCATTAAAACTGCCCTAACAAAGCAAATGCCTGTGCAATATCAGCAGAGCAATCTATACCCCCCTCAAAGAGAAAGATCCCTATGATGAGGAATGTGAAAAAGTTCTTAGCAAATTTAAGAAACTAGAATGTGAAAACTAAAAAGAGTTTAAAAAGAAAGAGGAGGGAATCTGCAAGAAAGGTTTCAGTTTAGCTTTCACATAAAGGCAATGTGGAGTAAGGAAAATGGAAACTAGACAAGACTGGCTGAAATGGGCTCCACAGTTACAGGGAAGTAGAGGGCCTCTGATGTAAGCCCAGAGTTGGTGCTAGCTCCTTCCCAAAGGTGGACTAGTTAGCTCTCTCAGACAGGCTGTACAATTTAAAATCCCAAAGGTGGGCTAATTAGCTTTCTTGGATAGGCTATACCCTCTGGAGTATCTGGCCAATGGAGAAACAGGGGAGGGACTTGCATGTTAGGCTTAGGATATAAATATTGCTGTGTTCTATTGTTGGGTGCACCTGCCACGTTTCTTTGGTGGTGCACCTGCTCTCACAAGATCATGAATAAATTTCTTTTCTTCTCCACAAAAAAAAAAAGTGTTCAAAAGAAGATACCATAAACAACTAGATTGCCAACAATACTCAACAAATTTGGTGAAACGCAGTTTTCTAGAAACACATTAAGAACCTATTCTGTCTATAGAAGAATGCTCAACATTGCTAGCTTTTAGGATAATGCTAATCAAAACCAAATTGAGATATCATTTCACAACTACCAGAATGGCCACCATTAAACAAATAGAAAACTGCTGTTGGAGAGGATGTGAAGAAATAGGAACACATTCATTATTGTTGGGAATGTAAAATGTAAGAGAACTGAAAGCAGGTATGTAAACAGACATTTGCACATCAATGTTCATAGTGGAATTATTCACAATTGCCAAAACAAGGAAGCAACCCAAGTGTCCATCAACTGATGGATGGATAAAAAATGTTATTAATATTATTCTGCAGTTAGAAGGAATGTAGACCTGAAGCATGAAACATGGATAAACCGTGACAACATTAAGGTGAGTGAAATAAGTCAGATACCAAAGGATGAATACTGTGAGATCTCACTGTTATGAAGTAACTATAATAAGTAAACTCATAGAGTTAAAATCCATAAAAAAAAAGGTTACCAGGAGATATGATGAGGTTATAGAATAGGAAGCAATTGTGTAATGTGGGCAAAAAATTTAACTAGGTTGAATTTAAATGTTTGGAAGTGGATAGAAGTGGTGGTAGCCTATTTTGGTGAGAGTAATTAACAGCACTGATTTATGTGTGTGATTGTCACTGAAACAGGAAGTTTAGAGTCATGTATGTCACTAGAAGGAAAAGTAGAGGATAAAACATGGTACTGTATAATACAGTGATCCCTGTGATTGATGATGACTGTGACTAATAGCACAAATATAAAAATGTTCTTTCATGAACTAAAACAAATGTCCATCACTATTGCAGGGAGTTAATAGAGTGGTCTGTGGAGGAAAATGCATCTATTGCAAACTTTTGCAAACAGTAATATCTTAATATTCTATCATCAACAGTAAAAAATGTACCATACCAAGGCTAAGGGTAAATAATAAGGGGAAAAAGTGTTATTGAATTTGAGGGAATAATGAAAATATTCCGAAAATCTTGTAATGAATGCACAACTATGCAATAATACTGTGAGCCACATTCATTACATACTTTGCATGGGTTTTATGATGTGTGAATATATCTCAATAAACTTGTTAATCATCTTCATCATTTTCATCATCATCATCATCATTATATCATCTATAAGACTTTAAAAATTCAAGGTAATCCATGGGGAAATTCAGCCACCTGAGCAGGCAAAATGTCACATTACAATACACAATATGAATATGGCTATTGGGGTATTTCTCTTGGATTCAATTTTCTGCCAAAGAAGAACTGTGTAATTTTGAATTCAATGATTGATTAAGAGAAAAATTTCAATTTTTAATGTAGAATTGATAGTAATTTTCTAAATGAAGAGCAGTTTATAACCCAGACTTCATCTGCTACATGGTAAAAACTATAATCTGGGCAATTTCTTCTCTTTGCTGTAGATAACACTAATTTGCTCATAAGCATGTGAAAGGGCTGTGGATACTAAGGAGGGCCACTGAGTAGTGGATAAGAAGCAAGCCCATCACTTTCTGTGTTGCCCACAGTAAGCCAGTTTTGGAGACAACTTTTTTGCATCATTCACTTCAACTTCAGAAAGCTTCAGGTCTTACCCAAGTATCATAGAGGAAATTTTTAGAGTTTGAGGCCCTCCTATGTCACTTGGGATGTTTTTCTGTGTTTACCTTTGGTGGGAAGTATTGAAACATATCAGGGGTAGAAAATCTGATCCCTGTTGACATCAGATGACACAAGGCTAGGTAGCAGGGATGATTGCAGATTCTCAATGATAAATATATTATACCACAAGGATGCAGGGTGTCTGCTCAGAAAACATAGTTGTTCTTTAAGTATTAACTTTTCATAATGGGAAATAGTGTGCATGGGATGTGGGGTTGAAGAAACAGTTTGTTCTTCAGGGTTTCCCTGCCCTCCATGCACCCCACAGCCTCTTCTCTGATGCTAAGAGATGAGAAGATGTGCACCTCCCATTTGGGGGATCCTAGCATGGCTGCTGTTCAAATAGGTTGGACTAATGTTTAATGAAACACATTTTGCTGAAATGATTCAAATCATGATGATGGGCAGCAAGAACACCAAGGGTGTTTTCCACTCCCCATGTGGAAGACCACAGTCAGGGACTTCCACAATAAATCACTGAAACCTTGAAAGAAGGAACCCATTGTAAGTTCATAGTGATAGAAACTGAGAGACAGTGTTTGTTTCCTTTCTACTCTGTGAACAATTGCTTTTAAAATTATTTTGAAATGATATATGACAACACTGGAAATTGTTTTCCTTTAAAACTCCTACATTTCTGTTAACTTGAGCAACAAAAACACTGAATTTGTAACAGACTTAGACTTAATTTGGAACTCTCATATAATTTTGTAATGTGTGCAGTGGGGTCATCCCTCTGGAAATGTTTTGGAAGTTTATACTAAAGATAAACATAGTCATGTCCTGTGACTTAGAACCTATTCTCCTGGGTCACATCCAAAAGAAATTCTTCCATATGGTCTCCAAACATATGGGTAAGAAAGTTCATAGCAGCACTATTTACAATAGTTAAATCCCGTGATATTCACATATGTTCATTAACAGTAGAATTGATAAAAAGAAGATAAATAATATTATCCAGAAATGTGAATGTATGATCTACATTCATATTTCCTGGCAGTGGGCCAGGAAAGATGTCACTGTGATGACATCAAGATTTAGATAGTAGTTAAAAACCCCTCAGAGCTTGCCAGTCCTGCATTCCCACCTAGTTGAACAAGTTCCAGAACATGGAAAAGCAAATATAGATAAGGACTCATCCTTGATATTTTCCACAGCATGGATGTCCAGAGATGTGCCAAGGTCTTTTCTGGCTGTCTCTTCTTCCATTTGTGATAATAGTTGCTGGTATTGAACACAATTCCACACTGCTGAAATGCAGTTTCAAGAAGAGAATTGATACACTGCCAAACTTCATCAAATAATTGTAGTAACTAAAGATTTTTATTTTTAAATGTATACTCATATCTGTTATAGTTCTGCACAACATATTCCTAATTTGTGTCCATCTGAGCCATTAATGTAAACTTTAATCAACTCTCTCAGTAAGTTCTCTATTAAATTACATTCTTTAAGTAACTAAAGATTCCAATACACTCCTTGGTGTGGTGGTCTTGTGTGTTTTCCCATTCTCAGATTTATATTTTCAACAATTTCTATATGTCTCTTCTTCTTTCTCCATTTTCCTTTGGCCATACCATAATTTCTTTAAGGAAAAAGTCCTTTTCCTAAGACTGTAAATCTGTGCAATTCTCCTATATTAGAATCCATGCAATGACTCATTTATTGTGATATCCACTTTACCTATAAGGGAAATGTGGGGACCAGGTGATTGTGTACATGGATTAAACAAAAGAAATTAATGGAACACAAATAATATCAAGAAATAGCAAAGATAACTTTAAACTAATTTGTTTGATATCCCTGGGTTTTAATAAATATAATCCATGATCACTATTAAAATTCAAATATATGTTGCAGTATAGTTTTAAAATTCTGTGAGAAGAAAGTGAAAACTTAAAAAAGTATGCACATCAAATTTCTCTCTTCACCTAGTTTTTAACATTCTCTGTATTAACTATTCCTTTATCCCTCTAAATCATGAGAATCTTTAAAAAAGACATTGGGAATAAAAGAGAATCTTTAAAATCAAAGCACAGTTGCAAAAGCTATTGTTTTATTAGAAATTTGCTTCTGAGTGGCTTGTCACCTGCCTTTCTATTTTTTCAAAAAGATACTTATTTCACTATAAACAGTTCCAGCCACACCCAACTTAGGCCTAGGGTGGAGGTATCTCAGGAACCTAAACAATATTGAGCCTGCAGCAGAACTGGAACAGCAGATTATACATATGAAAGATGTCTATAGAAGTTTTGCCAACTTTGCTAAGTATGTCTTCTAATATTAGATAAAAAATAGGGTGATTTTAGATAAATATAAGAGTAAAGATGTGACTCATTTTATTTGCAGTGTCATGATGACAGAAATGCATGGTTGGTAATGACAAGTCATAGCCACAGGGAGGAAATCCACTAAGGCATCAGAGAACATTCTCCAAACAGCACCCAAAATACAGGTTGTGGTGGAAGCTTGAGATCCAGGGCCCAGGGCTGCTTCCAATCACAGATTTTCTGTTATCCATTTTAAATATTGAATTTCATTTTTTAAAGAGCACTGCCCTTGACCTCTTTTTTCTTTTCTTTTTTTAATAGGAAGCTTAAAGAAAGACAGCGATCTAATCATTTTCTTTTCTTGTCATGTGAAGAAATATGCATAGACAGATTCCATATCCAAGGTCTTAAAAGGTAAGCATGGATTTTTACATTGATCTACTCATCTTAGAAAGTTAAATATGTTTTTATGGATGTGGATACAATTGCCAGAGGAGAAAGTGACACATGGGAGAAAAAAACATCACTTTAAACTGTTGTCTCAACACAGCTTAGCCCTAGGATCAAGAACATGTCAGGCACAGAGTCAGACATGACTATAGTAGGACTGATAGGAGTTATGGTTCCATAGCAGCAGTTGGCCAGGAAAGATGGAAGTTAGTGCTCTGCAAAAGCAGCAGGGGGGTGTCAGGAGTTGGTTTATAAGGGTTGGGACAAGGAGGGTGTTCCAGTCTAGCAAGGTCTTGTGACACAAGTGTGTGGAGATATGTTATCAACAGTGGTCAGGGGAGGGGAGTTCCATGCCTTGTTAACAATACATTTTTTCCTCCCCTGGAGAGGTCTGATGACTTTTAAACATCTGTTCTGGTCAAGTAGGTACTACATGAAATCACTTATGAGGGGAAGGGGCCTGGGACCTGGGCCCCTACTATCCACCCCACATAGCAGACTACATTTACCATAGGACAGACATTGCATTCACAGACCACAGAACACTAGAATTCCCCCCTGCAGAGATAATATCACCAAAGAGATGTCTCCATGACCAAGAAAGGGAATTAAAATTGCTGAATTCTGCCAGGCCAATAAGATATTCCATACAGTTCATTCACAGTGGTCACAGTCCCAATAAAGGTAAGTAGCACCTAAAGGTGGCAAGTCTGTGCAAGCCCAACATTGAGTTCATTTTGGGGCATGAATTACTGCTGAGCAGGAAGATTGTGCTAAACAGAAAGAAGTTGTTTATATGGGGAATAATAAGGAGTAATTTCTCCTGATTTCCAAATAGTTATGCATAAGTTTCCATGGGAATAGGAGGCCCTGGATTGGTGTGAAAGACATTCAGGTCTTATTACAATGTTTTTTGGTAAGCTGCCATGCCCAGGGACTTGAGATTCCTAACCATCATGGTTGAATAGGCCAGCACCAAGAGCAATTGACCTTGTTTTTTGTCATTTTCTATGGTCTAAGACAAAGGCAACAATAAATTATTACTATTTCCCCACTTATTTTCCCCTTCAACTTGGGTTCTTAGTGCTTGCATTGGTCCCACCATTATCATTTTAATAGAAGCTGGGGTTGCAGCTCTAGGAGTTCAGGAGGGTTAGGGCCTGGATAACACCTTTTTGTTGTTGAGATTTTATGGTCCATAGCCCATGCTTGGGTCATTTGTTCAGTGACAAAGGTCCCCAAATCACTGTCTATTTGTGTAGGTATGCCATACAGAGAGCATACTCTTTCCAACTTGCTGGTTTGCCTTCCCCACTGGAAAACCTAACAAAAGTCCAGTAACCCTTTTCATAGCAGTAAAATTATACCTTGAGAACAGAAAGAGACTTCTGTAACCCATGTGCCCTGTCTGGTGTGGTAGACTACATGGTTGACACAGGGAGTACAAAATGCACACTTTAGTGATGTCTACTAGCTGCTGACAACAGCTATCCATCATTAGCAGGCTTCCCACAATTCTTGTTATTTCAACAGCTTCCTCAGGTGCAGCAATTTTAGCCACTGAATCCTCTTTATAGGGCCCTGGTCCAAGAGTCTCATGCATTTCTGCATTCAGAGGGCTGGTATTGAAAATGATGTACTGTAGCAAGTAAGCTCTCCACCTAGCCAGTGTGCTCAGCTGGGCACTGCCAGACTGTGGCTTAGATGCTATGTCAGTAATTGACCCCTGACTAGGGATGGCCATTTTTAAGGTGGCTGGGCATCTTTGCTTCAGCCCCTCCACTTGCAATAAAATATTATATGCAGTGCTCATTGGTTTTATTCAGGGGGTGTATTTCAGTTCCACCCCTTTTCATAATGGTGACCAAAGCCCAGAGACATTCATTTAGAATGTTGCCTCTGTCACAGACCCCACCAAAAGCCAATATTAGTGCTGGCTACATCCAATTCACAGGGCAGGACTAGATCTACACTCCCACCCCCGTGCTTGTGCCTGTGCTCCTGCCCTTTTTGCATTTTTTAATGCAGCCTATTGGGAGGTATTACATTTCCAGGAATAGCCTTCACTAATCAAGATACACAAAGGTTTTAACATTTGGGCTAAGTGAGGAACAAAGGTCTCCAATGCCTCACAATATCAAGAAGACTTTAGTTGCTTTGGTGTTTGTGGTGCAGGGAAACATTGCACCTTAAAAAGGGTTACTGGTTAGTTACAGTTGTTGGACTTTTTCATTTGGCTAATCCTTTGTCAGGAGACCATTGCCTATGGCCAGGCTATGTCCATAGCCTTGGGGACACACAGTAAAAGTCCATTGTTGGCCTCCCAGGAGAAGAAAAATGGAAGTTGGCTTGATTTTTCTAGGGAGATACAAAAAAAAAAAAAAATAGTTCTAGCAAACATGTCCTATTATGCAGTATTTTTTCTATGCCTAATATTTTTAACCTCCAGGCCCAGTAAAAAAAAAGAATTTTAAACTACATCTCCCCCATCTTTCTACACCAGCCCTTCCCCCACAGCTGCCCTAGGTGCTTAGGACTTCAGAAAGAGGTGAGACAAAGATAAAGGTTTACTTATCTTGTTGAACTTGAATTTAAAAGTTTTAAAAAAGGTCTGTGAGGTTTGGAAGTTTCTACACACTACTTTTAATTATTTCCAATTATTAGATCTATTCTCTTAAAGCTGTGATCTGGACAATTGGGAAAGGTTTCTTGCTTTTCCAGAAGACAGGCTTCTGGCAGGCTTTTGCTGCCTTAGGGAAATTCCAGGGGTGGTTTCCTTTTAATATCCAGGTTTGTTCACAGTAATTACAGAACTAAAGCTTTGAACCCTGCTGCAAAGAGGGTTTTTTTTTTCCTTTTTCCTTTGGGACTCCAAGATTATATATATATATATATATATATATATATATATATGTTCTTATTTAAGTTTTGGAGACTAGTGTTAAATAAATCATGTTGATAACTGAAAAGAGGAAGAGGTTGAGAGTGCCATAGTGTCAAGAAAGGTTTCTGAAAGTGGAATGCACTTTTGCTGGTTATGTCCTCCTTAGAAACTGTTTGTGAAAGGGCTCTTCAAAAGTTTTAGAGTAGTTAGACTCCCTATATCTATCTCTGCTTGTTATTTGTATACCTCACCAGCTGTCTTTCTTCAATGTCTTTCCTAGTAAGCCTTCATGATTTGTCCTGGGGTACAATTCCTTAATAAGAGTTTATGTGCCTCTATTAAACATGGCAGGCAAAAGCTTTGTGAACAATCATTTAGATAAAGTGTAGCAACTTGAAACTGGGCTAATTACATACGGACAAGGGGAATAGATGGAATAGAGTACATCCTTAATGTCAGGTTCCATGTCTTTATTCTTCCAATTTAAAGAAGACTGGAGAATTTAACTAATATAGGAGCCCCTGGCCTAGGCTCAAGGGCCTGTGGAGCTTGGTGCACAGCTGCCTGCAAGACCTGGGTCAGTTAATGTTTAATCTACCCTCTTTGTGAATCAGCAGGAATGTGCCACTGGACTATGTAAGTGTAGAATCAGATCTCCTGTGTCAGATATTGATCTATAACTTACCTCCTTTCTGAGCTCTCTAAGATGCTATCACTCTTGTTATCTACAAAGTAACAAAATTCTCCCTTCTTTCCTGCACAAACATAATCAGTTATCCATTATGTCACAGAACCCCATACCCATTCTTAGACCCTTAGGAATATCTTTATTTCTAGCACTTATAACTGGCTTGACCAGTCCCCTTAGTTGCACACTCTGCTTCCCTGCTGAATGCTGTACCTGCCTGATGAAGAGAAGCTGCTTGATTTCTGCACTCCTATAAGTAACTTCCAAGAAAGGTTTGTGTCTCTAACAATGCCCTTTATCTTCTTTGCCTTTTGTCTGGAAAAGCCCTCATGGTCATTGACAATTTGTAAGCCAGCCAGAAGACCAAAGAAACCCCTTTTCTGGAGATACAAAACCTGGGAAGGGAGATACCCTGAGAGGGATACCAGGGTGGCCTGGGACTTCTATGTGGGGAAGAGTGGCTAGCCTCCTGGATAAATCAGGTCTACTGAGGAAGTATGGAAGTTCTTGCACCTCTCCAGCAGGATTAATAGCCATCCTGCAGCAGGCCACAAGAGTCTTGGGGATTTAGAAAGAGAACAAGGGTTGCCAGATTGCTGTTGTTAGAGGATGTACTAGCCACAACTGGAGAGACTTTAGTGGCTAAGGTGGCTGTGCACCACCTAGAGGATGAAATGAAGTCAGAAAGGAATATGAGGCTGACACAGGCAGAACTAAAGGATGTTATAAATGAGAGACTGAAGCAAGTAGATATTTAGAGATGTTTGCATGCCAGTATGCTAGAGTAAAGTCACAAGCTGCATAAGGTGTGAGTCAGGCAAATTCTAATTTTGCCTGGTTGGGATCCTGAGTTATGGGATCCAGTGGATTTCTCTTCACATTAGGATTCACAGTCAGATTGCAACATGGAGGAGGACTGTAAGTTTGTCTGTCTTCTAGTCCAAAGAAAACTCAAGTCAGAACAGGTTGCAGTCCCCATTGGCAGAGAGAGAGGTGGTGTGGAGGCAGCCCTAGTTGCACCTGCTGTGCCAAAGAAAAAATTAGAAGAGAAATGAAAAAGAAAGAAAAAATGACAACTAAAAAGCAAAAGAAGAAAAATAAAATTGAAATAAAATACAGTAAAAAGGTCAGACAACAACAACATTGCAAAGAATCTCATAGCCCTCCCTTATATTCCCACTCTTACAGACATTTCTGTTAGGTATGTTACCTTTGTTAGAATTAATGTAAGCATATTACAAATTAAAGTAGAAAGAACACCTAAAACATTCCATCTCCCCCATCTCACCCCATTTTTCATTTAGTTTCTGTCCCTATTTTTTTTCTAACCATCTGTCCATACACTTGATAAAAGGAGTGTGAGCCAACAAGTTTTCACAATCTCACAGTCACACCATGTAAGTTACATAGTGATGCAATTGTCTTTAAGAAGTCAAGGCTACTGGGTTGCAGTTCAGCAGTTTCAGGTATTTTCTTCTAGCTATTCCAATGCACTAGATACTAAGGAGGGATATCTATATAACACATAAGAATGCCTTCCAGAGTGACCTCTAGAATCCGTATGTAATCTCTCAGCCAGTGAAACCTTATTTGGCTCCATTCTCTTCCCCCTTTTATTCAAGATTTTCTCTGTCCTTCAATGCTGGGTCAAAGCTCATTTCTATCTGCCATGCCTCACATTGCCATGGAGATTGCCATCCCTGGGACTCAGGGAAGGCAGGGATTTCACCTGCCTCATAGGCTTAGAGAGAGAGAGAGACCACATGTGATCAACAAAGAGGTTCTCTTGGGGAGACCCTTAGGCATGATTATAAGTAGGCTTACACTCTCCTTTACAGTAACAACCTTCATAAGAGCAAGCCCCAAGATTGAGGGCACATTCTGCTGGATTGTCAGTCCTCAGTTATTGTGAGAATATCAGTAGTAACCCAGGTGGGTAAATCCAAACTTTCTGCATTTTTCCCCAGTTTGTCAGGGAGACCCTGCAAATATACTTTTATTCTCTGCCAAAATTACTTTGGGATGTATCAGGATTTCCCACTAACCTACACAAACCTAACAGATCCACTTCCTATTCATAGTTTGTGTAATTATATGTTTGAACAACCTAAAAGTATATGTTAAATTATTTAGTGTTCTGCAGAAAATATAGATCCTGCACCAAATAAAGATCTCTTCCCTTCATCTCACACAGTGGTTGAAGTTTTTAAAACACAGTCAATATCATCCTTTATCCTTTGGCTGAATTTGCCTTACTCCTAACAAGATCTGCTCTACTCGTATCTGTTATTGAAGTCTGAACTCTTTTTCAGCTTAACATTTGCTGTATGAGGTAATATTGACATTCATAGCTGCTGAGCTCTAGCTCTGAGTTTCAGGTATCACACAGATATGCAAAGTTCCAAAGACTGACCAGGTTATACAGAGTTCAGCATCTCAGAATTTAGAGATAACCATTACAACTCAGGAGTAGATATGACTGCTTTAAGACTTTACAATTTAGGGACCATTACAATAAGCATTATCCTGATAAGCTATGCTCTAACATTCAATTCTTGGAGTTTACACATTATAGTTGGTCAATATTAGTGAGGCATTATAAGATTTGTTTTCATTTCTGGCATACTTGATTCCAAATGCTGTCCTCAATATTGATTCACCTAGCTGTGTGTCTTACAACTTCATTCCTTCTTGCTCAGTATTTTGTTTTATGCATACACCAGAGTTCAACATTCGTTTAATCAGTCAATGTAACCTTAGGCCACTTCCATCCATTGCAAATTGTGAATACTGTCACCATAAACACCAGTGGGCAAATGTCTATTCATGTCCCTGCTGTTGTATCTTCCATATGTATACCCATAATGAGGTTGCAGGACCTTATGGCCCCCACATACTTGGCTTCATTTGGAACCATCACACTGTCCCTAGATATGCTCACACCATTCTACTTCCCCATCAATAGTAAATAGGTACATCCTTCAATGTTTTCTCCAGAACTTTTATCCCTCTTTATATTTTTCCCTGCAATTTTACAGAGATACATTCACATGTCATACAGTCATCCACAGTGTACAATCAATTCACAGTATCATATAGTTGTACATTCATTACCACAGTCAGCACTTGAACTTTTTCATTACTTCAAAAAAATGAAAAAAGTTAAAACTGTACTAATAAAAAGATTCAAAAATTAAAATGCCATAGAATACAATATAATAATAAAGTCAGACAACAAAACCACTACAATAATCCCATACTCCTCCCTTATATCCCCCTCTCATAGACATTTAGCTTTGATGTAATTGCCTTTGTTACATTTACTGGAAGCATACTACAATGTTACTATTAGCCATAGACTCCAGTTTGCTTTAACTATACTTTTCCCTAATATCATCCCTTTCCAACATCTTACAAGGTAGACATTGTTATCCTACATGTAACAACAATTTTATATTTGTATATTTAGTCACCATCATCAATCACTCTAGTTTCACTAAGTTATACAGTCTCAGTCTTTGTCATCTATCTATCCCTCTACTGCCATAATTTCCCCTAGCACTCCTGGTAATTTGTTTTCATAACCCTTTGTTTTGTGTTTTTAGAACTGTGATGTTTATTCAGTGTTTGTTGCTTTAAATTTTGGATACAGCTCAAAGACAAAATAGTATATAATAAAAATGAAGTAAGAAAATTAACATTTAAGAAGAAATCACAGTGATGGCAAAATAATTTTCTACCATTCCTGCACAAAATTCATTACCTCAATCATATCAAGAAGTACCTTTTAATAAATGTCAATTGATGTATATTCTACATAATGATTCTTCAGTGCTCTTCAAACATCAATACAAAGAAAAATATATATAGAAATATTACAGTATATCATTATTGCTGACAGGGTGGGGCAGGAATAAAACACAGACACAAAATATAAAGTTTTAGGAGCAGTGGACTCAGAGCCTTGTAGGCAAAGAGCACCTCAGCTTGCTCCACAGCATATTTATTAGCTTCACTTTCTCACAGAAAATAGGGGAGTTACTAGCAGGCTAGAGAAAGCAAGATAGGGAAGTGAGCAAAACAGGGAAGTCAAGGACAGACCACCCAAGACTTGCTTGCTTCTTGTATCAACAATGCAGGTGCTAGGAGAGTCAAGGATGCATTCCCAGTTCAGGCTATTTTCCCACATAGCCCCCTTTTTATTTTTGTATGAAGAAGAAAACTGAGCAAGTTGTTGCTTTTTGCATTGCCAATGTTTACATCTTGTTGCATAGCAGAAGGAGCAATCTAGGTACAGGACAGTAGCAAATGTTGTTATGTTCCAAGACACATATCTTTATGAGGCATGCCTGCACAGCATTCCATGCAGGCATGTGGCTTAGCATTCCAAGCCACCACCTCAGATATGGCTTAAGCCACATGGAAGACTCACTTTCCCACATATCATGAATAAATATACCTGAAAAGAAAGTGTAATACATGAGACAGGATTATGTAATAAGTTTATTGAGTTTTACTTTCATCTCTAGCATTTTCATAGTTAATATGGTATTGCTAGCTTGAAAGACATTATAAAGGTCATTGGTGTGATACGAGAAAGGCCTCAAGATGTTATACTAGGACTATTTCATGGATAATTTCTATGAATACTTAGGAGAATGTTTTTGTTCATAGATAAATATATAGAATAATATATGAAGATAGAAATGTGTTTATATATTATTTCCCATTGTTTGAGATATAATGTTATTACCAAGAGTAAATTTTAAAAAAATGGTACCTTCATGAAAAGAAATGAAATAAATATACTTCAGATGATGTGGCTGCCCTCCACATGAAGGCAGTGAGTCAGAGCAGGGTGAATTTGCACTGACTTGCCTTTCACTGGATCTGAGAATGATATTCAGAATCAGTGTCAACTGGTTCTACTCAATTGGGAATCAGCACTTTCTGTATCAGATATATTAGGTAAGCATTCTTGCAATTTATTTTGTTACTAATATAGATTTCAGAGTCTGAACACAGGTGATACCATCTGGGTTTCTTTATCCCAGGGACAGAACCATGTTAATGGGGGAAACTCTGTGGGATATGAGTTTCAGGTGTGCACTCCCTTTGACAGACCCAACAAAGGCTTGCTCCAGGATCACAGTAATCTTTGGTGTATGAGATTTCTTGGACCCAGCAACTAACCATATTCACTTGTCACCATAATTCCTGCCTTCTGTGTGACACCATCCCTTTCCCAAATTATGCAATATCTCATTCAATTCAAATTCCACAAGAAGTAAACATAATTTGAGCTCTGCGACATGGGACTCCCATGATGGTCTCACAGAATTTATGCTCTGACAGTTACAACTGGCAGGCAGACTATACGGCAGCAAATTCAGGTTTATGACAACAAGGGGTTCAAACTTCCTTTCAATTCAAGCCTTTCAAGGGTGGGGGTTCATCACAGGTGCTTATGCTTTCCTTGATTATAGGCAGTTTTTGGAATGAGCATGGCTATGCCACATCAAAGGGCCTCCTCATATGGAGTAACATTGATTCTAAGAAACCTGCCTCAAATCCATCATTATATTCTCAGCCATTGAAAAATTATGTTTGCCAAACCTCAGCCAGGGGCATTTCTCTTCTAGGCCCAAGCAGCTAAACCTAATGGGAAGACCCCCTTGTGCTCTGTGTCTTAGAGAATTTCTGGGAGAATCAAAAGCTCATATTTCTTCAGGTGTGCAGATCCTCTTGGCTGCAGATGCATCCCAGTAAAGCTACTACACCCATTTGTGGCCCCAATTTCTCTACACAGTGACTGCCCACTTGTGGGCCTTTTAAATTGCCAGGCCTCAGGAAGAGCCATTGTATTTGATACCTGTTCTTTAGCAACCTGCCTCTCATTGTGAAGAGGGAAGGTAGAACTGTGCATGCACATTCATCTTCCTAGTCGGAGCCTGAAATCTAGACCAGACTGAGAACCTGTTATGAGTCTGTCTTCTCCTCTGGACTAGGGAAAATAGGTTTCTTCCCTGAAGTTTCTTAGCACTTGGATTTCCTTCTGTATATTGTGCACCTATTGGAACATGAATTCATATTTGGATTGAAAGAAGGGATTCAGGAACTGTCAGTGTTCACTGCAGCACATTCCTCACATAGGGTTCAGAAGAGGAGTATTTGAAATTGTTAAATGGGACTTGAAGTAGTGTATATATAAAAAGAATAATAAAAGGAAATTAAGAAATCCAGGAGCTTGCAGCTATACACATCTCTTTCAGAAAATACATGGCCTATATTAAGAGGACAGTTTCAAAATATCAGAGATGTTATTTCATCAACTGAATGGAAGATACCACAATAATTCAAACTAGGAAGATGAGAAAGATGAGAGCTACTTTTAAGGTAATATGTTTTCTTAATCCTTTGGTTTGTGTTGTAAGAACTGTGGTGTTTTTAGGTGTTTGTTGCTTTGAATTTTGGATGAATTAAAAAAAAAGTATATAATAAAAATGAAGTAAGGAAACATAACATTTAATAAGTAATCACAGTGATGGCAAAATAATTTTCTACCATTCTTCCCCCAAATTCATTACCTTAGTCAAATCGAGAAGCATCTATGAATAAATAACAATTCATGTATATTCTACATAATGATTCTTCAATGCTCTTCATATATATCAATAAGAAGAAAAAATATATATAGAAATATATACAGTATATCTTGAATAAATATACCTGAAAAGAATTTCAATATGTGATATGAGACAGGATGATGTAATACATTTATTGATTTTTACTTTCATCTCTAACATTTTCATAATTATTATGGTATTGTTTGCTCAAAAGACATTTAAGGGCCATTGGTGTGATATGGGCAAGGCCTTAAGTTGTGATACTAGGACTATTTCATGCATAGTTTCTTGATTGTGGAAATTATTCTATGAATACCTAGGAGAATGTTTTGTTCTTAGATAAATATATAGAATAATATATGAAGATAGAAATATTGTGTTTATATATTATTCCCAGTGGTTGAGAAAAAATGTTATTATCAAGAGTAAATTAAAACAATGGTAACTTCATGGAAAGAAATGAAATAAATATATTTCAGAAGATGTGGTTGCCCCCCTCATGAAGGCAGTGGGTCAGAGCAGGGTGAATTTGCACTGTCTTGCTTTTCACTGGATTTGAGAATATTTAGAATCAGTGCCAACTGGATCCACACCCTAGGGAATCAGCACACTGTGGATCAGCTGGATGAGGTAAGCATTCAAGCAATTTATTTTCCTACTACAATTCCTAAAGCCAAAAAACAGATGATGCAATCTGGGGTTTCCTATCCCAGGGAAAGAACTATGTTAATTGTGGACATGGTGTGTGCTATGACAGTTTCCATGTGAGCACCACCACTGTCTGACCCAGTGGAGGCCTGCTCCAGGATCATTGTATTCCTGGGTGTATGGAAATTCTTGGACCCACTAACAAACACTGTGCTTGCCAGAAGTCTCATTCAGGGCCTAAATGCTAAGTGACAGTCAAGGTTGTCCTGTGATGCAGAGACCACATGATATGTGGACAGACTGATATTTTTTTAGTTGAATGGGTTGGAGGCAATGATGGGGGACAGGGATGGAGACTCCCAGAGGGCAGGCAGGATGGTGTACACTGAATATTGTTTGTTTCTTGGTCCAGGAATTATCATTGCCCTGAGGGAAATCCCTGTTCTGGGAGCCAACATTCCCTGGCTTGGTCTGTGGGAATGATCCTCAGGTAACTGTGAATGCCCACCCCAAGTCCCCCTTTTACATGGTGCTGAATTGGGAGAGGTTAACCTCAGATGTGGCCCATATTTTGTTCCAGATCTGAAAGCAAGTTTATTAGCAAAGAAAGAAGCATTTCTCAACTGCTCCATTCCCAAATTTGCTGATGCCCAAGGGACTATGCCCAAGTAGCACTGACTGTGACCATTCTTCTCATATCCCATGAAAGCAGGTCAGTGTAAACTCACCCTGACCTGACCCTGTGCCTTCTTGAGGAGGGAAACCAACAGATATGTGAATTACATTTATTTCATTTATTTTTTCACCATGTTAACTTCTTTCATATTCCATGAATAATAAGGTTTTTTAAACAATTGTAAGTTTGTGTAAAAATTGTCAGTTTCTTTAATTATTCTTGTAATATTTCACTTAAGAACAGAAACATTCTTATATGTATTCACATGAACATTACCACAATCATTAAATTAACCTGATTGTAGTACAAATATGTCATCTAGGGGCCTTGTCCCCATCTCAACAATTACCCAATTATGTCCTATATATCAAACAAAATGTTAATAGTAATAATACTGATGAAAATGTAGAAAGGCACAAAACAAAAATACTGTCCAGTCTCATAACAAACATTGCATTTCTTTTTAAGGTGTATTCTCTTTCATCTGAATTTATCTCAATTACTTCCTTCATCTTGACATATTAGAAAACTGCTGAACAATCATTTAAAGACTATTCCTTAAATTGTGTTTGTTTTCAGAGGTTCTTCCTGATAAAATTGAGCTTATGAATTTTAGGCCAGATTGTCAGAAAATTATTGTACCATCATGGTGATTACTTTTTTTTTTATCTTCATTTTATTGAGATATATTCACATACCACGCAGTCATACAAAACAAATCGCACTTTCGATTGTTCACAGTACCATTACATAGTTGTACATTCATCACCTAAATCAATCCCTGACACCTTCATTAGCACACACACAAAAATAACAAGAATAATAATTAGAGTGAAAAAGAGCAATTGAAGTAAAAAAGAACATTGGGTACCTTTGTCTGTTTGTTTCCTTCCCCTATTTTTCTACTCATCCATCCATAAACTAGACAAAGTGGAGCGTGGTCCTTATGGCTTTCCCAATCCCATTGTCACCCCTCATAAGCTACATTTTTATACAACTGTCTTCAAGATTCATGGGTTCTGGGTTGTAGTTTGATAGTTTCAGGTATCCACCACAAGCTACCCCAATTCTTTAGAGCCTAAAAAGGGTTGTCTAAAGTGTGCGTAAGAGTGCCCACCAGAGTGAGCTCTCAGCTCCTTTTGGAATCTCTCTGTCACTGAAGCTTATTTCATTTCCTTTCACATCCCCCTTTTGGTCAAGAAGATGTTCTCCATCCCATGATGCCAGCTCTACATTCCTCCCCGGGAGTCATATTCCATGTTGCCAGGGAGATTCACTCCCCTGGGTGTCTGATCCCACGTAGGGGGGAGGACAGTGATTTCACCTTTCAAGTTGGCTTAGCTAGAGAGAGAGAGCCACATCTGAGCAACAAAGAGGCATTCGGGAGGAGGCTCTTAGGCACAATTACAGGGAGGCCTAGTCTCTCCTTTTCATGGTGATTACTTTTTAAATGAGAAGTTTAATTTTTGTTTCTTTCATTGTATTGAATTCTTTTTAAAACTTATGTATAAGCTACAACAACACACAAGCATCAAAAATCATCACTTTATAATAAAGCAAAAGCAAAATTTCCAAAAAGTAAATAACCCAAAATAACTCCTTTGCTTTCCCAATTGCACAAGTTTGCATTAAAGTGTTATCTTCAAGGCATTTGATTAAAATTTTTTAATATTATAAACAGTACACTTCGTATAGTCCATGTATTTTCCTTGGAGTATTGTTTACTGCTGCACAGTCCTATGTTTCCTTTTTCCCATTCTTTTCATCTAGTTCCAGTTACACTACTCATATCCCTCATATCCACTTTCTATTTGAGGTTTCTTGGCTGAGACTTCCATGCAGAATCAGCTACACACCACACCAAGTGTTTCTGAATCTTTCCAATTACTCCAAATATGAATCATTATACCCTGGTGTGCCCAACATACAGAAGGAAATCCCAAGTTAAGAAACCTCAAGGAAGAAATCTCACTGGGGCTCAAAACTGTGGAGGAGACAGAATCAGCCCAGGTTCAAAAGTGGCCTAGAATTCTGGCAGGTGCTTGGAATGACCATGAGCAAAGTATGCTGACCTTCAACTGCCTCACAATGAGCATCAGGTTGCTAAGCAACAGGTCTCTATACCAATTTCTGCCCTGTGGTCTGAAAATGTGAGAGGTTCTCCAATTGTGCAGGTGAGTTTGGAGGGGTTGGTGCCTGTGCAGTTTGGAGTAGGTATATAAGGATAATTCTGCAGCCCTGAAGAACCCCTGCACCCCTGATTGGTGGTGAGCTTTTGACTGTCCCTGGAGGATGCTATACTAGAATGCCCAAGGGCAAATTCCAATTAGGTGTGGGATAGGTGAAGCATTAATGAATTGCCCCTGGCCAGGCTTTGGCCAGCTTTTGTCTTCCAATTGCACAGAAATTACTGCTGGATCTATGACATGCAACTTAGCATCCCAGGAGCTCACTTAGCAGTGCTCAAAATGAGGCATTCCCATGTGCAGTCAATGAGTTGACTTGAAGTCAGGGAAATTTGGACAATTTGATGAGTCTGCCCTATCCACTGTTTATAGCTGACATGAGGATTGGCTCGTGGCTGTCTTAGTAGTGGGAGTTTTTGCTCTATTTGTGCTTGCCCAAAGTCTCATTGTGGGCCTAAATGCTGAGTGATAGTCAAGGTCATCCTGTGATGCAGAGACTGTGTGATATGTGGACAGGCTGATATTCTGTAGTATTTCACTTAAGAACAGAGACATTCTCTTATGTATTCCCAGAAACATTACCACAATCAATAAATTAACCTGGTTTTGGTAAAAATATCTCATCTAGGGACTGGTTCCCACCTCAACAATTTCCCAATCATGTCCTATAGACCAAGAAAAATGTTAATAGTAATAATAATGATAGAAATGTAGGAAGGCACAAAAGAAAAATAGTGTCTAGTCTCATACCTAACATTGCATTTCTTTTACAGTTATATTTATTCTCTTTCATCTGGATGTAAGTCAATTATTTCCTTCATCTTGACATATTAGAAAAGGGCTGAAATATCCTTTTAAAGAATATTCCTAAAATTGTGTTTGTTTTTTAGAGGTTCTTCCTGATAAAATTGAGTTTATGAATTTTATGACAGATTGACAGAAAACTATTGTGCTCTCTTTGTGATTATTTTTTAAATAAGTTTAATTTTTCTTTCACTGTATTGAATGTATTTCAAAAATTCTGTATAAGCTACAACACACAAACATCAAATTTCCTCACTTTATAATAAAATAAAGCAAAGTCCAGAAAGCAAATTACCTGAAATAACTACTTTGCTTCCCACATTGCACAAGTTTGCATTAATGGGTTATGTTCAAGGCAGTTGATTAAAGATTTCTAATATTAGAAACAGTACTCTTCATAAAGTTCATGTATTTCCCTTGTGGCATTGTTTATTTCTGCAGAGTCCTAGGTTTCCTTTATCACACTCTTCTCATCTGGTTCCGGTTACACTACTGCATATCCCTCATATCCATTTTCAAATAGAGGCATCTCAGCTGAGACTTCTTTGCCAAATCAGGTAAACACCACACCAAGTGTTTCTGAATCCTTTCCATTACCCCAAATAGGAATCCCTGTACCCAGGTGTGCCCAACATATGACAGGCTATCCCAAGTAATGAAACATCAGGGAAGAAATCTCACTGGGGCTCAAACCTGTGGAGGAGACAGTCAGCCCAGGTTCCATAGTGGCCTAGAATTCTGGTGGGTGGTTTTATGAGCAAATTATGGTTTTATGAGCAAATTATGGTGAAACTCACCTGCCTCACAATGAGCATCAGGTTGCTAAGTAACAGGCCTCTATCCTAATGGCTGACCTGTGGTCTGAAAATGTAAGAGGCTCCCCAAGTGTACTGGTGATTGTGGAGGAGTTGGGGCTTGTGCAGTTTGGAGTAGGTATATGAGGATGATTCTGCAGCCCTGAGGAACCCCTGCACCCCTGATGAATGGTGAGCTTTTTACTCTCCCTGAAGGATGCTATAAAGGAATGCCCAATGGCATATCCAATTTGTTATTGGGTAGATGGAGCTTTAATGAATTGACCCTGGCAAAGCTTGGGCCTGCCTTTATCTTCCAATGGCACAGAAGCCCCTGCTGGATCTAAGACATGCAGCTTAGCATCCCAGGTGCTCACTTAGCAGAGCTCACCATGAGGCATTCCTTTGTGCAGTCAATGAACCCATTTGAAGTTGGAAATTTGGACAACTTTGATGTGTCTGCTCTGTTCACTGTTTATAGCTGACATGAGGATTAGCTCATGGCTGTCTTAATGGTGGGATTTTTAGCTTTGTTTGTGCTTGCCAGAAGTCTCATTCTGGGCCTAAATGCTGACTGACAGTCAAGGTCATACTGTGATGCAGAGGTCACATGATATGTGGACAGGCTGATATTTTTTGAGTTGAGTGGGTTGGGGGTATGACTTTGGACAGGAATGGAGACACCCAGAGGACAGGCATGATGGTGTACCCTGAATATTGTTTGTTCCCTGGTCCAGGAATTATTGCCCTAAGGGAATTCCCTGTTCTGGGAGCCAACATACCCTTTCTCTGTCAGTGAGAATGACCCAGAGGTAACTGTGAATCCTCAAAGCAGGTCACCCTTTTACATGCCCCTGGACTTTGGAGAGAATAACCACTGATGTGGCACATAATTTTTTCCATATCTGAAAGCAAGCTTATTAGCAAATGAAGAAGCCTTCCCTGACCTCTCCGTTCCCAAATTTGCTGATGCCCAAGGGAGTAGGCCCAAGTGGCACTGACTGTGACCATTCTTCTCCTGTCCAATGAAAGCAAGTCAGTGTAATCTCACCCTGATCTGACCCTGTGCCTTCATGAGGAGGGAAACCAACACATGTGAAGTGCATTTATTTAATTTATTTTTCCACTGAGTTAACACTGTTTCATATTTATTGTATAATAAGGTTTTCTTTAACAATGTATAAAATATGTTTATTTTATGTGTAAACAAATGTCAGTTTCTTTAATTATTCTTGTAGTATTTCACTTAAGGACAGAGACATTCTTTTATGTATTCACAGTAGCATTACCACAATCATTAAATAACCCAGTTGTAGTGCAACTATCTCATCTAAGTGCCTGGCCTCCACCTCAACAATTACCCAATCATGTCCTATAGTCCAAGCAAAATGTTAATAGCAATAATGATGGAAATATAGGAAGGCACAAAACAAGTTATCATCCAGTCTCATAACAAATATTGCCTTTATGTTTCAGGTATACTTATTCCCTTTCATCTGAATATATCTCAATTATTTCCTTCATCTGGACATTTTAGAAAACTGTTGAAATATGCTTTTAAAGAATATTCCTCAAATTGAATTTTTTTCAGAGGTTCTTCCTGATGAAATTGAGTTTATGAATTTTAGGTGGGAGTGGTAGAAAATTGTAGTGCCCTGATGGTGGTTATTTTTTCAATGAGAAGTTTAATTTTTGTTTCTTTCATTGTATTGAATTCATTTTAAATATTATGTATAAGCTACAATACACAAACATCTAAAATCACCACTTTATAATAAAATAAAGCAAAGTTTCAGAAAAGCAAATAACCTGAAATAACTGCTTTGCTACCCCCATTCCACAAGTTTGCATTAATGTATCTACTTGGCATATGATTAAAGATTTGTAATATTATAAACAGTACACTTCATACAGTCCATGTATTTCCCTTGGGGTATTGTTTATTGATGCATAGTCTAATGTTTCCTATTCACACTCTTGTCATCTAGTTCCAGTTACACTACTTCGCATCCCTCATATCCACTTTCAAATAGAGTCCTCTTGGCTGAGACTTGTGTGCAGAATAAGCTACAGACAACAACAAGTGTTTCTGAATCTTTCCCGTTATTCCAAATAGAAGTCCCTTTCGTCATGTGTGCCCAAAATACTGCAGGAAATCCCCAGTTAATAAACCGCGGGAAATAAATCTCACTGGGGCTTGAACTTATGGAGGAGACATAATCAGCCCAGTTTCCAAAGTGGCCTAAAATTCTGGCGGGTGTTTGGTATGTACATGTGCAAATTATGTTGACTCTCAACTGCCTCACAATGAGCATCAGGTTTCTAAGCAACAAGCTTCTATCCCAATGGCTGCCCTGGGGTCTGAAAATGTAAGAGGCTTCCCAAGTGTGCAGGTGATTGTGGAAGTCTTAGGGCATGTGCCATTTGGAGTAGATATATGAGGATGATTCTGCAGTCTCAGGTTCCTCTGCACTCCTGATGGATGGTGTGCTTTTGACTCTCCCTAGAGGATGTAATTCTGTAATGCCCAAGGACAAATTCCAATTTGGTATGGGGTACTCAGGGCTTTAATGAAGTGCCTCTGGCCAAGCTTAGGCCTGCATTTTTTTCCAGTGACACAGAAATTACCACTGGATCTAAGACATGCAGCTTAGCATCCTTGGTGCTCACTTAGCAGAGCTCAACCTGAGGCATGCCCATTTGCAATCAATGAACTCCCTTGAAGTCTGAGAAATTTGGACAACTTCGATTTGTCTGCCCTCTCCACTGTTTATAGCTGACATGAGAATTGGCTCATGGCTGTCAAACTGGTGGGATTTTTGCTCTATTTTTGCTTGCTAGAAATCTCATTCTGGGCCTAATGCTGAGTGACAGTCAAGGTGGTCCCTTGGTGCAGATACCATACGATTTGTGGACAGGCTGATATTTTCTGAGTAGAGTGAGTTGGAGCCATGATTGGGAACAGGGATGGAGATTCACAGAGGGCAGGCATGATTGTGTACACTGAATATTGTTTGTTTCTTTGTCCAGGAATAATTGCCCTGATGGAAATCCCTGTTCAGGGAGACAGCATACCCTTTCTCTGTCAGTGAGAATGATCCACAGTTAAGTGTGAATGCCCAACCCAAGTCCCCATTTTACATGGTGCTGGACTTGGGAGAGATTAGCCACATATGTGGCACATATTTTGTTCCTGATCTAAAGGCAAGATTTTTAGCCAAGGGAGAGGAGTTCCTTGACCTCTCAATTCCTGAATTTGCTGATGCCCAAGTGTGTAGGCCCAAGTGGAACTGACTGTAAATATTCTCATATCCCATGAAAGCAGGTCAGTGTAATGTCACCCTGATCTGACCCTGTGCCTTCATGAGGAGGGAAACCAACATATGTGAAGAGCATTTATATAATTTATTTTTAAATCAAGTTAAATTGTTTCATATTCCTTGTATAATGTTTTCTTTAACTATTGCAAATTTATGTGTAAAAAATGCCTGTTTGTTTAATTATTCTTGTAGGATTTCACTTAAGAGCAGAGACATTCTCTTATGTATTCACAGGAACATTACCACAATCATTAAATTAACCTGGTTGTAGAACAAGTATCTCATCTAGGGGCTTAGTCCCTACCTCAAAGATTACCCAATCATTTCCTATAGACCAAGCAAAATGTTAATAGTAATAATGATAGAAATGTAGAAAGGCACAAAATAAAAATTGTGTCCAGTCTCATATCAACCATTCCACTTCTTTATTCACTTTCCTTTGAATATATCTCAATTATTTCCCTCATCTGGACATATTAGAAAACTGCTAAACCATTCTGTAAGAATATTCTCAAATTTTGTTATTTTTCAGAGTTTCTTCCTGATGAAAATGAGTTTATGAATTTTAGACTGGACTGGAAGAAAATTATTATGCCCTCAAGGTGATTATTTTTTAAATGTGATGTCTATTTTTTTCATTGTATTGAATTCATTTTAAACATTATCTATATGCTACAACACACAATATCAAAAATCACCACTTTATAATAAAGCAAAGCAAAGTTCCAGGAAAGCAAATAACCTGAAATAGCTACTTTGCTTCCCCCATTGCACAAGTTTGCATTAATGGGTTATCTTCATGGCATTTGATTAAAGATTTCTAATATAAACAGTACTCTTCATACAGACCATGCATTTTCCTTGGGGAATTGCTTATTGCAGCACCATCATATGTTTTTTCCCCCTCTGTTGTCACCTAGTTCCATTTACACTAATTCACATCTCTCATATGCACTTTCAAATAGAGGTTTCTTGGCTGAGAATTATGTGCAGAATCAGCTACACATCACACCAAGTTTTTCTGAATCTTCCCCATTACTCCAAATAGGAATCCCTGTACCAAGTTGTGCCCAATATACAGCAGGAATTCCCAAGTTAAGAACCCTCAGGTAACAAATCTCACTGGGGCTTGAACATGTGGAAGAGACAGTCAGCCCAAGTTCCCAAGGCAGCCTAGAATTCTGTTGGGAGCTTGGAATGCACACGCACAAGTTACACTGACCCTCACCTGACTCACAGTGAGCATCACGTTGCTAAGCAACAGGACTCTATCCCAATGGGCTGCCCTGCAGTCTGAAAATGTAAGAGCCTCCCCAAGTGTGCAGGTGATGGTGGATGTGTTGTGGATTATGCAGTTTGGAGTACATATATGTGGATATTTCTGCAGCACTGAGGATCACCTGCACCCCCATTGTAAGTTGAGCTTTTGACTCTCCCTGGAGGATCCAATAGTTCAAGGTCCAAGGGCAAATTCCAGTTTGGTGTGGGGTAAGCAGAGAATTAATGAAGATCCCCTGGCCAACATTGAGCCTGCCTCTATTTTTCAATGGCACAGAATTTACCAATGGCTCCAAGAGATGCAGCTTAGCATCCCAGGTGCTCACTTACCAGAGCTCATCATAAAGCATGCCCATGTGCTGTCAATGAACCCCCTTGAATTCAGAGTAATTTGGACAACTTTGATGTGTCTGCCCTGCCCAGTGTTTATATCTGACATGAGGATTGGCCCATGGCTCTCTAAGTGGTGGGATTTCTTCCTTTTTTTGTGCTTACCAGAAGTCTTATTCTGGGCCTAAATGCTGAGTGACCATCAAGGTAGTCCTGTGATGCTAAGACCACACGATGTGCACTGGCTGATATTTTTTGAGTTGTGTGCATTGGAGGCATTATCAGGGACAGGGATAGAGACTCCAAGAGGGCAGGCAAGATGGAGAACCCTGAATAATGTTTGTTACTTGGTCCAGGATTTATCAATACCCTCAGAGAAATCCATGTCCTGGGAGCCAACATAGCCTGGCTCTGTAAGAAAGGGTGATCCACAGGAAACTGTGAATACCCACCCCAAGTCCCCTTTTACATGGTGCTGGACTTTGGAGAGATTAACCACAGATGTGGCACATATTTTGTTCCAGATCTGAAAGCAAGATTATTAGCAAAGGAAGAAGACATCCCCGACCTCACTGTTCCCAAATTTGCTGATGCTCAAGGGAGTAGGGCCAAGTGGCACTGACTGTGACCATTCTTCTCATATCCCATGAAATAAGGTCACTGTTATCTCACTGTGATCTGACCCTGTGCCTTCATGAGGAAGGAAACCAACACATGTCATGTGCATTTACTACATTTATTTTTTCACTGAGTTAAATTGTTTCATATTCCTTTTATAATAAGGTTTTCTTTAACAATTGGAAATTTATGTTTAAAAAATGTAAGTTTCTTGAATTATTCTTGTAGTATTTCACTTCAGAAAAGAGACATTCTTTTAGGTATTCACAGGAACATTACACAATCATTAAATTAACCCAGTTATAGTAAAAACATGTCATCTAGGTGCATGGTCCCCACTCAACAGTTACACAATCATGTCCTATAGTCCAAGCATCATGTTGATAGCAATAATAATGACAGAAATGTAGAAAAGCACAAAACAAAAATAGTGTCTAGTCTCATAAAAAACATTGCATTTCTTTTACAGATACATTTATTCTCTTTCTTCTGAATATATCTCAATTAGTTCCTTCATCTGTTCATGTTAGAAAACTTCCGGACCATCCTTTTAAAGAATATTCCTCAAATTTTATTTTTCAGAGGTTCTTCCTGATGAAATTGAGTTTATGAATTTTAGGCCAGATTGCAGAAAATTATTGTTCCCTCATGGTGATTATTTTTTAAATGTGAAGTTTAATTTTTGTTTTCATTTAATTGAATTCATTTTAAACATTATCTATAAGCTACAACATACAAACATCAAAAATCCCCATCTTATAATACAGCAAAGGAAAATTTCCAAAAAGCAAATAACCTAAAATAACTACTTTGCTTCCCCCATTGCATAAGTTTGCCTTAATGGGTTATCTTCAAGGCAGTTGATTAAAGATTTCTAATATTATAAATAGTAATTTGCATACAGTCCATGTATTTTACTTGGGGTATTATTTATTGCTGCACAGTCCTATGTTTCCTTTTTCCTTCTTTTGTCATCTAGTTCCAGTTAAACTACTTCATATCCCTCATAACCACTTTCAAATAGAAGGTTTTCTGCTGAGCTTTGTGTTCATAATCAGCTACAAAACACACCAAGTGTTTCTGTGTCTTTCCCATTACTCCCAATAGGAATCTGTGTACCAATATGTACCAACATAGTGCAGGAAATCCCATGTTAAGAAACCTCAGGGAAGAAATCTCACTGGGGCTCAAAACTGCAGAGGAGTCAGAGTCAGCCCAGTTTCCCAGAGTGGCCTAGAATTATGACAGGTGCTTGGAATGCACATGCACGTGTTATGCTTACCCACACCTGCCTCACAATGAACATCTGGTTGCTAAGCAACAGGCCTCTATCCCAATGGCTGCCCTGTGGTCTGAAAATGTAAGGGCCTCTCTAAATGTACAGGTGATGGTGGAGGTGTGGCCCATGCAGTTTGGAGTACCTATATGTAGATGCTTCTGCAGCACCAAGGATCACCTGCACAACTGATGGATGGTGAGCTTTTGACTCTCCCTGGAGGATCCTATAGTGCAAGGGCCAAGGGCAAATTCCAGTTTGGTATGTGTTAAGTGGAAAATTAATGAAGTGAACCTGGTCAACCTTGGGCCTGCCTTTATTTTCCAATGGCACAAAAATTACCAATGGATCTAAGAATTCAGCTTAGCATCCTGGGTGCTCATTTACCAGAGCTCATCATGAGGCATGCCCATGTGCTGTCAATAAACCTCCTTGAAATCAGGGTAATTTGGACAACTTTGATGTCTTCCCTGTCCAGTGTTTATATCTGATAAAGATTGGCCCATGGCTGTCTAAGTTGTGGGATTTCTTGATCTATTTGTGCTTGCCAGAGTCTCAATCTGGGCCTAAATGCTGAGTGATTATTAGCAAAGGAAGAAGACTTCCCCAACATCACCATTCCAGAATTTGCTGATGCTCAAGGGAGTGGGACCAAGTGGCACTGACTGTGACTATTCTTCTCATATCCCATGAAAGAATGTCATTGTTATATCACTCTGGTCTGACCCTGTGCCTTCATGAGGAGGGAAACCAACATGTGAGATGCATTTATTTAATTTATTTTTTTCACTGTGTTAAATTGTTTCATGTTCCTTGTATAATAAGGTTTTCTTTAACAATTGGAAATTTATGTCAAAAAAGTTTCTTGAATTATTCA